>NC_084589.1:42613161-42782141 GCF_033807715.1 Cololabis saira | reverse complement strand
TCCTTCCTTCTTCCTTCCTTCCTTATTTTCTCCTTCCTTCCTTCTTTCTTTCCTTCTTTTCATTCTTCCTTCCTTCCTTCCTTCCTTCCTTCCTTCTCCCTTCCTTCCTTCTTGTATCCCTTCCTTCCTTCCTTCTCCCTTCCTTCCTTCCTTCTCCCTTCCTTCCTTCCTTCCTTCCTTCTTCCTTCCTTCCTTCTTTCTTTCCTTCTTTTCATTCTTCCTTCCTTCCTTCCTTCCTTCCTTCCTTCCTTCCTTCCTTCCTTCCTTCCTTCCTTCCTTCCTTCCTTCCTTCCTTCCTTCCTTCCCTCCTTGCTTTCTTCCTTATTTTCTCTCTTCCTTCCTTCTTTCTTTCCTTCTTTCCTTCTTTTCTTCCTTCCTTCCTTCCTTCCTTCCTTCCTTCCTTCCTTCCTTCCTTCCTTCCTTCCTTCCTTCCTTCCTTCCTTCCTTCCTTCCTTCCTTCCTTCCTTCCTTCCTTCCTTCCTTCCATAAATCAGCTTTACACAAAAACGTCATCAACGGGAATTTATCGTTTTTACCGTGAGATGACAAATTCTTATCGTGGGGAATTTTTTTGACGGTATATCGTGAACGGTAAAATATCGCCCATTCCTACTAGGTAATTTTGGATAAGTGTTCTGATATTTTGGAAACTACTGCCTCTGAGATGAATGGTTGTTTCTCTTCCCTTCATCATCTAACTCACTTCATATTTTCTGTGTCCATGCCTTCCATCAACTCCTATTTCTCGGTTTGTCCTACTTTTGTACTGTATCTTCTCTTAGATGTCAACACCATTCCCATGCATGCACATTCAAAGCAGACTGTAAACAGTAGAGGAAAAAAGAAAAGAAAGAGATAAAAAAGGCAGATTTTTTTTCATCTACTCACTGCCTAATCCAAACCTTAATCCCACAGCAAGTCCCCAAAGGAAATGAGAAGAGACAGGAAACCTTACGCAAGTGTTTCTCCTATTTCTGATCTTGGACACCCACCATTTTACACACAAACAAGTATCAAATGACATTGCTGTTTTAGATGTTACTGTAATTAAATCTGCACTGATCAATAGTTCTTCACACTGTAGATGCACGGCCCGTATGATTAATTGAAACGTTGCCCTTACAGCGCCAACACCCACAGAGATTCATCATCCAACTCTGATTCCTCTCATCCCTGACAGGGCTCTTAGCATATTCCAGCAAGCTGTTTTTGGTTGTACAATATGGTCTTCAATTTGATTGCTCTGATTCTATCATAAATAACTCAATTTACAGCAACAGCAGGACGTCATTTATAAAGAGAAAAGCTTTGATAAGTCAAATAAGCACAACCTGCCCAGACACCCAGACATGAGAGCAACTAGAGAGCAACTAGAGAGCGGGCATAATGTAGCGTTTGGCTGTTCAAGAGTCACTCAGGGGATAATGAGTAAACAAGGCTGAGGGTAATGTGAAGGCTGGAAATCAGTAAGTGGAACCAACAGCCTAAATGCTGAAGGATATGTGCTTGGTGTTTGATATCCGGCACATCGACACAAAAAGTGCAGCTGTATTGATGGTTATACATTTACAAAAGTGAAAATGAATTTGTAAATGTGCAGTGCAATGCAACTGTGCTCTTTATTAGGAATGGGCGATATTTACCGTTCACGATAAACCGTCAAAAAAATTCCCCATGATAAGAATTTGTATCTCGCGGTTAAAACGATAAATTCCCGTTGATGCGTTTTTGTGTAAAGTTGATTTATGGTTCTGTGTTAAATCCACGCACAACGTACGTGAAGGAAGGAAGGAAGGAAGGAAGGAAGGAAGGAAGGAAGGAAGGAAGGAAGGAAGGAAGGAAGGAAGGAAGGAAGGAAGGAAGGAAGGAAGGAAGGAAGGAAGGAAGGGAGGGAAGGAGGGAGGGAGGGAGGGAGGGAGGGAGGGAGGGAGGAAGGAAGGAAGGAAGGAAGGAAGGAAGGAAGGAAGGAAGGAAGGAAGGAAGGAAGGAAGGAAGGAAGGAAGGAAGGAAGGAAGGAAGGAAAAAAGGAAGGAAGGGAGGGAAGGAGGAGGGAGGGAGGGAGGGAGGAAGGAAAAAAGGAAGGAAGGGAGGGAAGGAGGGAGGGAGGGAGGGAGGGAGGGAGGGAGGGAGGGAGGAAGGAAGGAAGGAAGGAAGGAAGGAAGGAAGGAAGGAAGGAAGGAAGGAAGGAAGGGAAGGAGGGAGGGAGGGAGGGAGGGAGGGAGGGAGGGAGGAAGGGAGGGAGGGAAGGAGGGAGGGAGGGAGGGAGGGAGGGAGGGAGGGAGGAAGGAAGGAAGGAAGGAAGGAAGGAAGGAAGGAAGGAAGGAAGGAAGGAAGGAAGGAAGGAAGGAAGGAAGGAAGGAAGGAAGGAAGGGAGAAAACAAGGAAAGAAAGAAGGAAGGAAGGGGGGAAAGAGGAAGGGAAGAAGGAAGGAGAGAGCAGAAGGAAAGAAGGAAGGAAGGGGAAAAAAAAAGGAAGAAAGGAAGGAAGGAAGGAAGGAAGGAAGGAAGGAAGGAAGGAAGGAAAGAAAGAAAGAAAGAAAGAAAGAAAGAAAGAAAGAAAGAAAGAAAGAAAGAAAGAAAGAAAGAAAGAAAGAAAGAAAGAAAGAAAGAAAAGAAAGAAGAAAGAAAGAAAGAAGGATAAATTCTCATTTGTGTAACAAACATGGCGGATCTGAGAGCGAGGAGTCATTCCAGTTTTGCAGTACAGTTGTAACTCATTTAATTTGTTTTTATTAATTCAATTTAATTGGTGTAGTTTAGTAGTATTTATTATCTTTTAGAGCAGTGTTTTGAGGCTCCAAAGACTGAATGTGGTGATAGATTTATATTTAAAAAGGTGGAGTTGAATTGGTATTTTTTTTATCGTAATTTTTATCGTTATCGGGATAAATGCCAGAAATTATCGTGATACATTTTTTAGTCCATACCGCCCATCCCTACTCTTGATGAATACCTGTTATTTAAGCTACGACTCAAAACTTTCATTAGAATGTATTATATCTGCAGTTGGTTATTTATTTGGGAGGGGACTAATATTATTTTGATGACACCTGGCTGCTCCTATTGTAATATTGTAATGGACTTCGACAAATGACAAATGAATGCAATGTAGTGTGCCCTTTCTCTCTTGCATACCTTAATAAATCAAAGCAGGTGCAACATTTTTAACTTGAATTTCAAAGCAGGTTTACCTCTAAATCCAATTTCTTGAAGGCACAATTATCTAGATGATGTTTGACCAAACCGATCCAGATGTGAACATTAACCGGAGTACAGCTCGGAGCTGTCCGAGGTGCTGAACCGGCCTCCAGCCTGAGCTTCATCTGACATTTATACCTGAAAGCTTCTCCATTGACTGTGTGTCCCTTTGTCTGGGATTGCATAACAACGAGTTTGATTGATATGACATTCACGTCCCGAGACGTCATCTCAGGCTCGTCCCCGGGGAGGGGGAAAGATACAGATAGGGATAAGTTGACACACCAGCCCCCACCTCTATTGATTGCTGAATATGTTAGAGGTCTGTGTGTGCGATGAGAAAAATGCGTGAGTGGAATAAATAACGAGGAGGAGTCGGGTTGGAATTTTCCTCTCATCGCTCTCCTCTGCTCTTCTTAATTATTATTTTTCTCTCCTGTATGTATCTGTGTGCTTCTCTTTGGTGTGTAAAGTAATCCTCTCCTCCTCTCCGTCACTGAGCCGGACTCATCTGCTGCAGTGGAAGCAGCTGCGCGTCCCGCATTGCAGCTCCGCAAGGACGCGGGAGCCACAACGACTGTATCAACCTCCAAATATTCACATTTCACCAGCCTGAATCCTTTAACAGCTCAGTCTTTACAAGACACAGCCTTTCCAGGGCAGAAAAGGGGCGCCATGATCTCCCCCCATGCTTTCCAGCGCCTCTGGTGTCGTTCCCTCTATTGCTCCATTGCCTCTGGAAGCATGGACAATGTAGAGGGATCGATTAAAGCCTACGTGACCTATAGCAGCACATTATATCAAATATCAATTGTATAGAGATACGCACACCAGTCAAGTTGTCTAAGAAAACCAACAGAAAAGCCAGAAGTTGTGGAAATCCAATTCTATTGGCTTTTGCACACTAATAAACAGGGGAAAGTAAAGTAAACGCGTGGAATTGAGCAAGAAAACACAAAAAAAATCGTGTTAACACTAAGATATTACACCAGCTTTTTCTCCAGTTGCTAAAGCGCATGAGAGCATTGAGTGTGTTTGCGGGGCCTCAATGATGGAGAGTGATTTACAACAGCAGAAGGAGGGTGTGTTATGGGATTAATCCAGAGGAAGACCCTTCTACAAAGGTTTCATGTGCACGCTTTATGTTTTTCTTGCTATTAAAAAGAGAACACCACCGACCTAAATGAAGTGAAATGAAGAAAAAAAATATCCCTATGCATGAATTAATTCACTCATCTGTGCATCCCAACCAACCAGTCACCCATCCATTCACCCATACCACGTATAGCACACGAGAACACATTTTTCTTCCCTTTTTCTTTTTAAATGTAAAAGGATACATCAGCTTACCATGCACGACAAATTTCAGCCTCGGCGATTTTCCAGCAATCACCGTGGCAAAAATGGACAGTAACAGAAAGGAATTCATCTCTGAAGAGGTTTGTATCGCCCTGAACTGAAGCGCTCCCCCAAACCTCGCTCGCAGCCTCGTCTCAGTCCCTCCCCGCTCCGCTGCGTCCCGCTCGGAGCTGTGCCAGCGATGCTCCCAGTCCTCCCAGTCCTGCTCCCAGTCCTGCCTTAGTCCTGTCGGCTCTGGGCTTTTACAGATATTCACTTCAGGGAAAAGTCGGGGTATCCGGCTCCACCTCAGAAACAACAAGGCAAACGCAAAGTGATGCTCTTCAGCAGGAGCGCAGAGAGGAAAGGTGGGACTACAAATAACTGTAGCCTCCAATTACTGGGGTGTGGAGCATCACACGTCATACCTGTTGCTGATTTGATGATTTTTAGAGATATTTTTCCATCTGAACACTTTTGAAAAGTATGAAAAATTGTCCTTTTGTTGTATTATTCCCAGTACTCGAGTTGTAAAAAAAAAAATCAGGGGGGATGGTGGATTTTATCATATGGGGACAGATAATTTGTGCTGATTACAAATAATATAATATATTACAAATAATAGCACTGACCAAAACACCTGCAGAAATACTGCAGGAATGACATAGCAGCAGTTAAATGCAGCCTTCTGTAAGCTTTAAATATCCACTGGGCTTACATCAAATACATCAAAACACAACAATAAAAAACACTTTTCTGAACTTATCAATATGACTCTGTCCTTCACAGGATAAGTAAAATTGATCACTGCAAAAACTCAAAATCTTAACAAGAATATTTGTCTTATTTCTAGTTAAAATGTCTCATTTTAGTAAAGAAATCTCATTACACTTAAAACAAGACTCATCACTGGAAAAAACAACAAATCTCTCCTGTTTCAAGTAGATTTTCACTTAAAATAAGTAGAAAAATATTTTTTTTGCTTGTAATGAGAAGATAAATCTTGTCCCACTGGCAGATTTTTCTACTTATTTCAAGTTAAAATTTACTTGAAACAGGTGAAAATTGTCAAATAAGTTATTTTTCTGGTGATGACTCTAAATGTTGAAATAGCAGTAAAACCACATTCATTGATGAAATGACATAAGGGATGGAAAGGGGGGATGGCAGTTTTACAGGGGGGATGATTTGGATTGTTTATGTTTCCAGTTGAATTCACACAAGACAATAACAGAAAAAAATGTTTAAATAGATATGCAACCATAAGCATTTTATTTTTTCACAGAAAATGATGAAATGGCATCTTTATGGCCATTTATGTTTAACCATAGCTCCTGACAAAGACAGGTAATTTTAATATTGACTGGGCTGGATGTATCTGTAGCAGAAGCTTTAAAAGTTAATCAATATGTGTCAATACCCGAGAGCCTAAATAGAAATGAATCAGCAGTTTGTTTCTCCTTTGCTTGCATTTGTTACTGAAATTTGAAAAACCGAAGAAAGTTGAGTGCAGAACCTGTTAATGGAAGAATGAAAATGGATGCATCCATTAGGATCCATCCGTTGATAATGAATGTAGACATTTTCTGATCTTTGGAGGCACCAGCGAGAGCATTTCTGAGTATGGGAAACAAAAAAACACAGGACTAGCAGAAAAGGAGCATTAGAGTTATCTTTCAGCATCCGCTGTAAGACACAGAGGGGGATTTTCTACAAAACAAACTCATCAAGTCAGATATATCCCACCCATAAAGGGTGTTTTTACCCTTAAAACCCCCATTCAAAGGCCTTATAGGAAACATAATCTGCACACATTTAGGGAAATGTCTGAAACTGTTGCTGCTTTTTAAGCCACCCATTTCAGATGGACAGCAGAAGTAGTAAGATGTGAAAGCGGGCTGGCATAAAAACGTGGGATGATGAATAATTCAACGTTGATCTGGCTTTTCAATGTCACAGAACCCTAAAAATCTCTCTGAATAACATGTTTTTCAACCTTGACATCTTCAAAGAAAGTAATATGGTTGTGTGATTTGATCCAGTAGTCACTTTAGATACTGAAATATGCCCTCAGGCACACAACACTTTATTTTTCGACAGTTTGTCCTCTTTAATTGGAGCTGTTGATTAAATCACACAACATTTGAGCTCATAGAAGTGAACCTCACATTTAGTAACAAACTTCACAAACTTTGGAATTTGATATTTTTCTCAATAATTTATCTGAACATTGAAAGTGTAAAAGCTTTACACTGATTAAACAGTGCTTTTGTTATTTTTTACTGAATTTCTCTTCAAATTTGGGGTCTGAATTAGTAATTTGTGCCCATGCACATCATTTACCAGAGAAGATTGTCATGCCTATTTATTGAACAGTTGGCAAGATAATTATTTGCTGTATGGGCTTTCTAGTTTTCTTAGTTCTCCCAAGCAATAGCAGTTTATTAATGTCCCAGTTAAATCTCTCTTTGCCTTTTTCACAAATATTCCACTCATCAGCAATGTTTTTGTTCTGGTGTGTATTTTTGGATCAATGCTCAAGTGTGGAATTGTTGACCAGTAGATGGCAGCAAAAGTGTGCTTTTCATTCCTTTATAACGACGCTGATTTGTCTCCTGAATAATCGATATGTCCTTCAGCAGTTCAGAACACCTCTTACCTGCCTATATAACATGTTTCTATGGTGAAATCTCCTGAAGGGATTCACGTTTTGGTGACTCTGGAAACATCCATCCTGCTGGAGTCTATCTCAGCTGTCTTCAGGTAAATCCAGGGATAAAATCCAGGTTGCCAGTCCATCACCGGGCCTTATATAGAAGTATATCCATACACGCTGCTCCAGAAGACAGTTTGCATTATTAAAAACTTTATCGAAAAATCTGAGCATATTCCTCAGCTGAATTAAAAAAAATCAGTGACATCATTAAGTAATTATGCAGTTTTTCTTTTTAGACATTATCATTTTAAAAAGAGCAAAATCCTACAATTGTTCAAATTAACGCAAAAAATTGTTTTGCATACCCACTAACCTTTTAAATTTATAACTAGCTTAAATTATTTATTGCCATGGCTCATTACTTGGACATATGCACGTAAATATATCAGAATATCAGAATGAAAGAGCTATAAATGGAATGCTCAAAGAGATACTGCGCACGTGGACATGCATGCGAAACAGCTTCAGGAAAACACTGTATTCATTGTAATTATCTTTAATTCATCCTTTTTTGCTTTGAACCGATTCAAGCTTCAGGCTTTACTGCAGTTTGGCTACAAAACATTCAGAGAAGGGAAATTGGTTCTGGTAAATGTAATGAGTCTATTTGAATAGTAGTTCCAGCATCACTTGCAGGTTTAAATCAAATAGAAACTGCAATTGAAGCACAGAGGAAAGTTTATGAATTTGAGGTTTTTCAAACTTGTTGGTTTTAGCTTTATATCACAGTGAAGAAAGTATGACGTAAAACATATTACTCAAATGTTTGATGCAGGTCACTGTGATTTCCGGATAAATTTGGACTAAATCTCAAAGCCCTTGCTCTGATTAAATCCGTCACTGTGGATTCCCTTGATTGAACTTTTCCTCCAGTGCCACCAACATGCAATAGTGTTGCATCATAGAAGGGGAAAGAAAAGCAAAAAGGACAAACAACGAGAGTTTGGGTTATGTTCCTACTCCAGTTATTGGGTCAAATGTTTTTTTGATCTGACTCTGGCCCAAATAATGGGTTTAAATAAACCAGGAGTGGAGTTGAGGCTACAAATGTTCAAAAGAACTGCCCAGAACATGCATTATGTGCAATTTAGATTAAAACAAGGTTAATTTCAGTCCCCTTTACATTAGTAAATGTTACCATGTAATGATTTAGAGAAAAAAAAATGCAAGTCATGTAAACACCTCTTTTATACCGCATGAAAGAGACTCAAAAGCTGGATTCCAAGTGAACAAACACAAACGTAAAAAAATATGCAACTGAAAAGGATGCAAAACAATCTTATTTAATATAGTAGGGGGGAATAAAGTATAACTGTTTCACGGTAGCCAAGTTCCCATAACCTAAGCCGTAGAGACCAGTGTTCCTTTCTCCTGGTCCATAGGACCCACTGCACTCTGTTTTTAGATGTTTTTCTGCTCAGCCACACCTGATTCAAATAATCATGACCATCGTCTTGTCACCAAAGTCTGCACCAGTCTGTCAATGACCCATCATTTGGACTAGGTGTGTTGGAACAGAGACTCAAATGTTTGCAGCACCCACTGCTCTGCAGATATAGATATGAAAAATGCTGAAATCCTGCAGGTATATAGATCATTTTGGGTTCTTTAAAGGAATTTGATCTCAGATCTTTTTAAATATGTTATGTATGTTAAATGTTCAAGCTTCCAGGGTGGCTGAAGGCCGGCATCAGAAAAAAGGCAGGGTACATCCTGGGCAGTCCATAATAAGGCCATGCAGATAATAAAAAACCAGTTGCCCTCACATTCAGACCTACAGCAGAGTTGGTGTCATGAATCAACCTAACATGCATGTTTTTGGAGTATTTGATGGAGTGCTGTGATGAGATTATGTGACTTTCAAACCGAAATCTCACACCCGAACCCAGAGATCTTCTCACTGGAAGGCAGCGTTTCTCAATTCCAGTCCTCTGGCCCTCCTGTCCTGTGTGTTTTAGGTGTTACAACAGAGTTGTGCAGACCATAATGACAAGCTAATGAGGACCATTAATTACAATCAGGTGTGTTGATTCAAGCCAAGGCAACATCTATAACATGCAGGACAGGGGGCCCAAGGACCAGAATTGATAAACACTGCTAAAAGGCAACACTGTGCTGCCCTTTTCTTGTCAGTATGATGGCATATTGATTGTTAGATAAGTTATTTACAGTTTTAATGATTTATAATTGATGCTTTAGTTGCAGAAAATGCACTTTAACCCAATATAACCTTGTTCATGAATGTAAAACGTTACAGTATCGATGTGAAAGGCATGTACAATTTTTATTGACCAAACATGCACATTTATGGCTACTTTTGTCACTTTTTTTTCTTTTATCTTTTTTTTTTTAGTGTTTCTTTTTTTATTTATTTATTTATTTTTTATTATTTACCTTGTCTTCACACATATTAATGGTTTATACCATGCTGGTAAAAACCTAAGGCATATATGTGTGCATTATTAATATATTTAATATATATATATATATATATATATATATATATATATATATATATATATATATATATATATATATATATATATATACATATATATACGCATACACATACATATATATACACATACAAACCCAGTGAGTTTTTTTATTTTTTTATTTTTTATTCTCTTATTTACCTAGCTGCCCCTCACCTGTTTGCTACAAAGCCTCATTGATGACCAGACCAGGAAAATCCAAACTGAGCCAAAAGGAGACTGAAAAAGACTGAAAAAGTCAAGTCAAATGATGAAGATAAATGTTGTCCTGTTTTATTTTTTTTCCCCAAAGGATGGGATGAGGTTAGCTTTTCAATCATTTCCATGCCATTAAAAAATGTCCCAGATAAAATCAAAGGAGATAAAAAAAAACTTGGTAGGATCTAACATATTTTTGACCTGCATTTTAATTGTTACACTTTTAAGACCCATATGAATATTCAGTTCTGGTGCACTTAGCGGTAAGTGGTTTTCACCGGGGTGATGAATGACACAGTTTGAGCTCTAAAGTGTGCCGTATGTTGTACAGAAATCCTCCCATCGTCTCTATGAAAACATGAGGGAGACCTGAAACTGCCGGCCAACAGCAGATGTGGAGAGACTGAAATACTCTCAGGGGGAGTGCCAGTCAGGGCTGGGGGAGTGGCTTGTAAACAGCACTTTAATCTGCTTCTCTGGCTTTCTGTCCAATGGGAGCAAATGGTTGTATTAAAATAGATAATATTGCAGGCCAGGCCGGGCCGGAGCATAGCACCCACCAGACAGACCTATATAACAGATTGAGACATGCAGAGGTAATCCAAAAGGGTTTAAATCTCTGCTCATACACGTGATAATCGTTTTTTGTTGGGTTTTTTTCCCCCCTCACTTTTCTGGGTTATTCTAGGCAACTGCATGAAATGGACACAATGTTTTGCTGTATAGAAAATTCACTTAGTAAGATGATGGTAGTTCATGTTTAACATTCTCAAGTGAAATATTCTGATTTTAAATAAAAGTAACGATGAAGGGCACGGAAATGTTATAACATTTCTTCAAAATATTTAACTGTTTGTTAGTTAAGGACCATTTTCTCCCAGAGAAAACATTTTATAGCGTTTTTCTTCACATTTAATCGTCTGAATTTACAGGAAAAAAGGAGACTGTGCACTTGTGTGGCTGACTGCTACACTGATACAAATATTTTGCTTGATCTACTTAAAAAAATTAAGGCAACTTTTTGCATGAGATTATTATGTAGATCAAGAAAGAGTAGTCTTTGTATAAACTACTTAATTTTTTGTATGTAAATAATACATTTTGCAACTTAATTGTTTTAAGTTTACTTTATTTATCAAAATTAAATTCACTTTAAAAAGAAGAAAAAGAGAAAAAAGAGAAAAAAAGAAAAAAAGAAAAAAGGAAAAAAAGAGGAAAAACAATTAAGTTGACTTTACTTGCAAAAATTAATTTGACTTTACTTGCAAATGAATTTTGTACCTACTAAAAATTAAGTAGTTTATACAAAGACTAGTCTTTCTTGATCTACATAAAAATCTCATGCGAAAAAGTTGCCTTAATTTGTGCTATTCTATTTAAACAAATAAAGCATTTTTCATCTAAACGTTGGTCAATCTGCCCAATAGATTACAATTGTTAAAGGAAAAGTAAATTTTACATAAATACTGCTTGTTAAGGAAAAAATGCACAATATCTTGTTTTTAAAACAAATGCAGATTAAGTTAAAAACTAGATGTATTCCAGTAAAGCAACAAACTTCATTTTTAATTGTTAATATCACAGATTTAAATATGTTATATTTACATGCGCTTAGATTTATTTTTTTCAGTGTAGCTGCATATTTGTTGTTTCACAGTTTGTCTCAAGCTGAACCACATAGTCCTCTGGACGTAGAGATTAAGAGCTCCGGTTGTTGTTGTCCTTGTCTTGTTAATCCTGCAACAGTAGAGTCATTTCTGATAAGAGAAAAAACGTTTGGTCCCTTTTGTTTCACGACATTTCAAAATGCATTACAAGAAACAGTTAAAAACGATGCATTCGGACGAGGAAGATTCAAATGAGTATTTATTGACAGAATGAAAAAAAAAACGAATTTACAGCAAATAACAGACACGTATGTCAGCGTGTGTGTGCGTCATTTACAAACTCCTTACCTGACGTAATTAAGCATTGTCTTGAGCGAAGCCTAAAGCATCTACACAGTTCAGTATACACACAAGAAAAGTGGCATGTTGGAGTGACGACTAACCCTCAGAACTAGATGAAGAATAAAGCAAGGATAAAAATCATTCTTAACCTGAATATTTACAGGATGATTAGTGAGCATTCTCTCTGTCCATGTTGAGAATGTTTCTGAGGCACGCATTTATCTGTGTTTTGCTTGGATACAAAATAAAAAAGTGGTTTCCTGAATATATATTTAAAAAAAACGAAATCACAGCATGCTCTGACAGAACAAACTGCCATCTAATATTTTCATATGTTAAATATAATAATCAACAAAAGGACAGCCAGACCTGAAAAACTTATTTAAAGTAAGAAATGGGAAAGGAATACATTCCTATGTACATTGTGGCGATCAATGAGTCTGTTGACACCGCTACCCAGGACCCACAACTGAAAGTATTTTCCAATGCAGCAACCTTTTAACATGCCACACAGTTCTAAAATGTCTCAAATTTTAGATACAGAACAAGAATTTATCTGGGTACCGTATTGCCCTGAATATAAGACGTTGTTTTTTGCATTGAAATAAGACTGAAAAGGTGGGCGTCGTCTTACATTTGGGGTCTAGACGTTATACCCATTCACAACACACAGATATCTTTAAAGCGAATGCTGAACTCCCCAGGCCAAAGCAAACCCCTGTCACGAAGAAGAAAAATAAAAAATAGTATAGGAAAGAAAAGAGAAGAAAATAAGAGAAGAGATAACAGAAAATGGAGAAATGTAGCGACAATCTGGAGAAAAGAGGGTGGAAGTTCGGAAGGTAAACCGGCAGCTGAGGAGAAGTTATGATGCAAACTTCAAGATAATGATTTCAATGAGGCAAAATAACATGCTTTTTCTCTCAAATATATTGTTATAATCATTTGTTTCGGATGTACTGTAATTATTTTCTGTATAAAAATTGAATTTGGTGTTCAAAAAGTCTTTCTTCAAACTTAAGTCTTGAAAAAGAGGGGGTCGTCTTATAATTGGGGTCGTCTTATATTCGGGACAATACGGTACACTATTCCATACTTAAATATCAAAAGCTTTATTGTCACATATTCACAAGTCTTACGTAAAACCAATGCAGAATTGGCTTCAAAAGTGATCATGTTTCATTGACTTGTTCTGGCAAATGACGAAAAGAGAGTGCGCTAGCACGATGTGGATGCTTTAACAGCAACTATGTTTTAGAAATGTGATTGTTTATAATCCGTCTGTGCTCTTGAATCATTCCCCAAAATGTTCCATACTCCATTAAAAGAAATCACTGCCAGGTAACATCTGCTTTGTGAAAATATGGGTTTTTGAGAGCAGCAAAGCCATCGTCACAAGAGAGCTCTGTCTGCAATCTGGATCGTGAGATACAGTATTTGGTTGGATTCCACAGACAAGAGGCTGCTGAGATGTAACTTTTTACAGTAACTCCAAAATAAGAAGAAGACTGGCACAAGCTCACTAGGAGGCTTCTGTTTTCCTTCTCAAGTTGCCTCTGAATACAGGTCTCTGTCTCTGACCCCTCAAACCTCCTCATTGGCTTTATATAAGTTTCATGGTAAACCTCCCGCCGTCCCCTCCTTCCCCTCCTCCTCCCACGGAAGAACGTGGAACAAAGTCAATTGTGGCCGTGTGCTTGATCTGCCCTTTGCTCTGACTCCAGAAAAACATGAAGACAAAGCAGATGGCCACCGAGCTGAGGAACGACAGGAAGCCCATGGTGGTGGCTATGATCAGGGTCTTTGCGTCAAACGGGTATGGCTTGGCCATTTGGGCTGAGGAGTTGGCAGCTTGGGAGTTGGAAGGCTCTACCCAGCCCTCCTCTGTGAACAAAGGAAGAGTCCTGTTACGTGGGAGTCCCTTCACATACAGGCCCACAGTCAGGCTGTCGTTACCGGCCGCGTTGCCCGCCAGGCACTGATATGTGCCACTGTCCTGAACTTGAGCAAAACGCACTTCTAGAGTACCGTTGGGTAAAACTCTTATCCTTCCCGTTGGAGTGACAACGTTCTTATGAGATGAAACCCATGTGATCTCCGGTAATGGATCCCCGTCGGCCTTGCAGGAGAAGAGGACCGTGGTACTCTCCTCCACCCTCGCCTCCTGTGGTCTGCGGTCCATAATACGGGCCGGGCGGCAGGTGAAAACCCTAGGGAGTTCCTTCTCTGAGAAGTCTTTGAATTCACGATGTTTTACTGCCTCAGGAAAAGTGCAGGTGGGCTGATGTCCGTCAAAGTTCAAGCGTAACCTGCGACGCACCACCCAGAGAAGCCGGCAGTCGCACGCGAGGGGATTCCCGTCCAACCGTAACACCTGAAGGTTCCCCACAGAATGGAAGGCACCTTCTTCCAAAGTAGTGAGCTGGTTGGAAGTAACATTAAGCATGCGAAAGAAGGACAGTCCCCTAAAGGCTCCTGGCTCTATTCGTAGCAAGCTTCCCCCCGCAAGATGTAACTCCTGCAGTCTCAGGAGGTCACCTAGCAGGTTCCCTTGGATAACAGTGATGGGGTTGTAGGACAGATCCAGGAAACGCAGATACACCAGATGGCGGAGTGTTGCATAAGGGACTGCACTTAGGTTACAGCTACTTATCACAAGCGAAGTCAAATTCAGGCCGATGAGGCTGTTAGCAGCCAGATTGTTCAGTGCCGGCCAGTTTGAGATCGTGAGGCTCCGCAAACGATGGAGTCGTCGGAAAGCATTGTTGGGAAGTGTGGAAATGGCCAGGCGTAACATCCGAAGCCGCGTCAGGCTCTGAAGCTGAGACAGGGCCTCGGTAGGAATGGAGGTCAGATTGCTGCGGTCTAAGTTAAGCTCCTGTAGACTCTGCAGACCGACGAAAGCCCTTTGGGAAATGAAGACGAGGTCATTCTCACCGGCCTCCAGTCTTTGCAGGTTGGTCATTTCTTTAAATGTGTAGTCCAAGAAGACCAGAATCTCGTTTTGGCTCAAATCCACAAAGCGAAGGCTGGACAGGCCTGAGAACACCCCGACAGGAAGGATCTTGAGACGGTTGTTCTTAATTCTAAGTGTCCTGAGATTCTGTAGGCCCAAGAAAGCCTCTACTTCAATCATGGAGATTATGTTATCACTGAGGTCCAACTCTTGAAGCTGCTGGAGACCGGAGAACTGGCGGCGTCCCACAGTCTTAATCCTATTGCGGGATAAATCCAAACGTCTGGCATCATTGGAAAAGCCCTCTGGCACCGAATTCAAGTACTTGCCGGAGCATATCACTTCTTTTGCCTCAGGTCGACACATGCAACGTGGAGGACAGTTTCCAGCAGATACGCCGAGCCCATAATGGAGTAGGATGCTCCACGCCCCCCAGTGGACGACTGACTCCACGAACATCTTACCCCCTGCCTGAAAACAGAGAGACAGAGACACGTTGTCATTGCATGTACTTGTACTCATACTCAGTACTGGAGTTGAGACGGTCCAAATCTTCCCCCCTGTAAAACTGCCATCCCCCCTTTCCATCCCTTATGTCATTTCATCAATGAATGTGGTTTTACTGCTATTTCAACATTTAGAGTCATCACCAGAAAAATAACTTATTTGACAACTTTCACCTGTTTCAAGTAAATTTTCACTTGAAATAAGTAGAAAAATCTGCCAGTGGGACAAGATTTATCTTCTCATTACAAGCAAAAAAATGTTGTTCCACTGGCAGATTTTTCTACTTATTTCAAGTGAAAATCTACTTGAAACAAGTGAAAATTGATGTTTTTTCCAGTGATGAGTCTTGTTTTAAGTCTAATGAGATTTTTCTTACTAAAATAAGACATTTTAACTAGAAATAAGACAAATATTCTTGTTAAGATTTTGAGTGTACAATATTAGTGGCTTGATATTCTGTGCACTGTTTTTGTTCACAGTTCTGCAGGTTTTACAGTTCACTCACTTGCACTTTTTTGGTTGGTTTATATTTTAAATGATCATGAAAATTTTTTTTGTCTGCTAAAACTATTTGAAACTTTTTTAAACTGCTTAAAACTACCTGTTTGTTGTGCCATTTTCTATATGGCTCTTGTTAAAACATGCTATTTGCTTTATTTGTTAATAAAAAAACAACAACTAATCTCTGGTTTCTTTCTATTTTATTCCAGAAGGGAGGGGGGATCTTCTGATTTAAAATGGAGATCATTCAATATGGGAAAAAAAATTGTGATCACTTTTTTGCCATATCGCCCAGCCCTAATTTTAACTAGAAATAAGACATATATGAATATTCTTATTTTGAGTTTTTGCAGTGATCCATTTTACTTATCCTGTGAAGGACAGAGTCATATTGATAAGTTCAGAAAAGTGTTTTTATTGTTGTGTTTTGATGTATTTGATGTAAGCCCAGTGGATATTTAAATCTTACAGAAGGCTGCATTTAACTGCTGCTATGTCATTCCTGCAGTATTTCTGCAGGTGTTTTGGTCACTGCTATTATTTGTAATATATTATATTATTTGTAATCAGCACAAGTTATCTGTCCCCATATGATAAAATCCACCATCCCCCCTGATTTTCTTTTACAACTCGAGTACTGCTCATACTTGATATCCTTCAAATAAGTGGAAACTTGTATGAAGACAAACCTTTTCAGTCTTGGAGTGCAGATTTTCATAACCAGAGGCAGTTATGTTGGAATCAGACTTGACTCAAGTCCTCTATGGAGATGCTTTTCTGTCAATAACATGCCCTTCTGTTTGGCCTGGAAAGAACAGACAGGAAAAGAAAAAAAAAAGAAGCTTAGTAGAGTTACAAATATAGTAGAACAATGGCGTGACAGGTAGAATATAACATCCAAAACATTGTTTTTCAACTGTCATACTATCTAACCCGACCACATTGCTTTATAGTTTTTAATTCATAAATTGCAGCCTTTCTTAGACATAACAAGTGCAAGCCTCATCCATCTCATCAGCTTGAGGTTCCGACTAATGGAAAACCAGGACAAACAAGATGGATTAAAAAGAAAAAACCCAGTACAAACACAACTTTGTGAACAGCCTGCCCTGCCTTGAATGATGAATGATTTATTTCATAGCAGGTGCTCAAAAGTGACTAGAGTACCAATGTGGAGCTTTAATGAAGGCGAAACAAAGAAAAATACCAGTATTTTTAGTTTGCTCTTTGTTTAGTCGGGATTTAAGAAGTTGATCTCATGCTGAAGTGATGCTTCCCCGAGAAAAAAAACAAAAAACAAACCAAGACAACTACAGGACTGTCTCAGAAAATTTGAATATTGTGATAAAGTTCTTTATTTTCTGTAATGCAATTAAAAAAACAAAAATGTCATACATTCTGGATTCATTACAAATCAACTGAAATATTGCAAGCCTTTTATTATTTTAATATTGCTGATCATGGTTTACAGTTTAAGAAAACTCAAATATCCTATCTCAAAAAATTTGAATATTCTGGGAATCTTAATCTTAAGAATCCAGAATGTATGACATTTTTGCATTACAGAAAATAAAGGACTTTATCACAATATTCTAATTTTCTGAGACTCATGTTTAAAGATCACTTCCAGTTACCACAAGCAGTAGGATCACGAAAAACAGAATTAAAAAATCTGTTTTTAGAGGGAAAGCAACATTAATAAGTAGTGGTTTGTAGCCCTCTGTCCACAACACCACTGCATGGTGAAATATTAAAACAATTACCTTATCTATGCCACTGTTTGCCCTAGCTTGGAAGGAATTTGATGTAAATTATGTATTTTTTTCTTGAGTAACCACCACTGAGATGCTTTAAACAAGGCAGCAAACCGTCAAGAAACACATCTAACTCCTAAAATGACAATGTCCCACAGCTGAATGGGAACAGTTGCCTGTGATGACAGAAGTACATACAGGACTGTCTCAGAAAATTAGAATATTGTGATAAAGTCCTTTATTTTCTGTAATGCAATTAAAAAAACAAAAATGTCATACATTCTGGATTCATTACAAAACAACTGAAATATTGCAAGCCTTTTATTATTTTAATATAGCTGATTATGGTTTACAGTTTAAGATTAAGATTCCCAGAATATTCTAATTTTTTGAGATAGGATATTTGAGTTTTCTTAAGCTGTAAGCCATGATCAGCAATATTAAAATAATAAAAGGCTAATATTTCAGTTGATTTGTAATGAATCCAGAATGTATGACATTTTTGCATTACAGAAAATAAAGGACTTTATCACAATATTCAAATTTTCTGAGACAGTCCTGTATACAGAAAGTAAAAAAAAAAAAAATAAGAATATCACACACCAGATTGAGTCTAACCTGCAGCAGCTGCAGTTTCTCACTCTTCACCGTCAGACTGTGCCGCTGCAGCTTCTCCTCTGAGTGTCAGAGTTGCCAACAGTCCCTGAGCTGCACAATCCTTCTCTCATCTCTGTTCTTCATGCAAACTGCTCTTACGTTGGCTGGGGGGGAGCACTGACTTGCACGCCAACACTTGCGCTTTTAAACTCACAGGAATTGTGTCAGGGTGATATATCAGAGTGCAGACACGCCCGGAAGACTCCAGTACAAGCCTTTCATCAAACGCTGGAAATCAGCCAGGTGCCGCTATTCAGGGCTTGGTTTTCATTCGCAACACTTAAGTTTACATGTTCAGTCTGTGTCTGATTACCTTTTCCTGCTTGTGCGTCTGTGTTCTTTGATTGAATGTAATATGACCTTGAATAATTGATATGGGAGTGTCTTGAAGAATGATGTGTCTTGTGATTGAATTCATCTGAGATTCAGACTTTTAGACTCTTTCAGTTTCTCTCCTCCCTGAATCAGAACAATAAAGTAAAGACAAACTGATTATGAGCAACAAACAGTGGCTTTTTATAACCAGTATGACTTTCTTCTCACCAATTTGTGTGTAATACCCGGGTTGGAGTCATGGTTTCCCTGCACCGACTCACCCCCCTCCCATAAGCACAGTTGTGAGAGACAGGAATTGGCAGGTGTGCCGTCTCTCAGGCTGGTAGGTTGTCAGTTGCTGAGTCCTTTCAGCCAATCAGACATCAGGATCATCCCTCCTCTCGGTCTCCACAAACATCCAGACCTACAGTCCGCACAAAGGTCAAAGCCCCGGAGTCACAGCCAGGACTGACCCCGTCCATCATGTGAGAATGTGAGAGAATCTCTCTCGTTCCCCGTGTGGAGCGCTGTCACCAGAGTCATGTTGCAGTGTTAATTATGCTAAATATTCTCCCTTATGCAAGCTGCTTGTTGTTTCTATAACTGATACTGTTTTAAATTAGAGCAGTCACACAAACAGCTGCTGTTGCTGTTGCTGTTGCTGTGTCATCTGATAATGCACACTTTGTTTAAGAAACTTTCTGTATAACTTTGACACTTGACAAGTTTTCTCAAACTAGAGAAATGGGTGGAGGCCTTTGATTTACACGATGTGCTAAGATGTATGCAATATTTTTTTTTATTGCAAAAAAAAAGTAGTTTTCCATAAAGCAGCACACATGAGTTTTGGTCCTTTTAAGACATTAGTTTCAATTTCATTTAAAGGAATATTTGATTACATTTGGGAAGTGTTGTCTAGATTTCATGGTTGTTTGTCCCAACTAGGGCTGTGCGATTAATCGATTTTAAATCTAAATCGGATTTATTAATCAAGACGATGTTAAAAAAATTAAAATCGGAAAATCGATTTTTTACTTTGTTTGGTCGAGAAGATTGTTAATGTTGTCACTTTACTAAACTCAAGGAGGATTTAAAGTATCTTTCAGTTGCACTTCATTCCCAATAGGGACATTTGTTTATTTTTCTTTCAAAATAAAGATAAAATATTTGAAACAATTCATTTCATTGTCTTTTGTAGTTTTACCAAAAAAATCCAAATCGAAAATCGGGTTTACAGGAAAAAAAATCTGTATTTTATTTTTGTCCAAAATTGCCCAGCCCTATAGTCCCAACTATTGCAAAAAGCAGATTGACTCATCTCCAATTGGAGCTGTGTATTATTTTATGGCATCATGTCATACGTCACCAACGATGAAGCGAGCTCACAGTCTTGACCAATGAAGACAGTAACAGAGAAAGTGACCAAACAAGAGTGAGTGCTGGACCATTTTGTTAAAGTGACTACTAAGGGCCCCACTAAGCTAAAAATGTCAAAAGTTAATGATGCCGCTTTAACCCATATAGGGGGCATTCAGTAAAATACTTGGAACATAAAGATGTAAAGAGGTTTTGGAGAATAGAGGGAATGTGCATGACGTCACAGATGAAACTTCACAGCGGGTTACGCCCACTGAGTGTCAGAAAGACTGAGTGGCAGCGTAAACTTTCAGTTTGAGCAACTTGAAAACGTCTAAAATGTGAAAGAGCTTTTGTACGATCGACTGTACTCATAGATTTAGCAAGAAATCGGAGTTATCGTTTTACAGACTGACGAAAAATAATCTTAAGAGAGACAAATGGATCTCTGCAATTCACAGAAACAACTGGATTCCAGACACCGAAACGTGGATTTGTGGTTCCCATTTTGTATCAGGTAATGTTGGATTTTTGGGTAGCTAACGTTAAACGGTCAAATCATAAAGTTCGGTGTCCTCATCACTTTAATTTCTACAACAAATCCTGCCTTGAAGTCGGACCAAGCATCAAGACTTTTGTAAGCCTTCAAGCTTTGCTTCGTGTATTTGTTTGTATTTCCCCGGTGTAGAAATTAAATACATATAAATATAAGGAAACTCGATTGTGGCCAAATATTAATGCCCATGAATCCCTGGTTCTTCTGGTAACTGTACGGGTCACTGTCAAGTCCAACTGCCTTTAATTTATTAAAGTTATCCCGTCTTTTCCACTAGTTACAGCCATTTTTGCCACTCAGTGCGAGTAAGGGGGCGTAGTCCAGTGGGAAAGTGACGTCAATGCAGACCCTCTATATTACAAGACACTTTTACTTTTGGAAAAATGTTTTGGGATTTTTCACCATGTCTAAAATGTTTAAAGGTTGGAGAAAAAGAAAATCCCAGTGCATAGAAAAAATATCCTCTTTTACAAAACTTGTGAAACTGTTCACTTTAGTATAAATCATGCATTCTTGCTCTATTGACCAAAAGAAATAATATTTTTTAAATCATTTTTTTGCTAGTTTCAGGTAAATATATATTTGATATATATCATATCATATTTAATATAGTATTCATTTATTTCTATATTGCTTGTACGTTTTTAACCATGTTATATAAAATTTCTGTAAAGCCTTGGTTTTTATACATATTTAGGTTACGCTTCCAACTTCTTCCACATATTGTTGCCACTTCTGGGAGATCTGTTTAATTCACTTTCATCATAATCATTCTGTTTGATCACTGTGGAAATCTTTTCATCCAAAAGTTTCTCAGCTTCCCTTCCAGTGAATTTTAGCGAAACCCGGTGGACCAATATAACATTTGAAGTCTCTTCTAAAGGCTTTTTGCATGAATCAAAATTATTCACACACCATAATCTAAATAGGGACCAGCTTTCACGAATAAAGAGCCACAATGCCTAGATTCAAACATAATCGTGCAGTTTTATTCAACTTTCCAGATTGCACCATCTGATGAATCACATTCAGTTCATGGCCTGTTGACACCACCTGTTAAATTAGAGGGTTTCTAAATGTCTGATTTGCTCTATGCTTCCCCAGTTCTCATGATGATCAGCTTCTTAATGAGATTAAACACACAGAGAAACACACAATAATGATGCAGTCATTCACTGAAGGGTGTCATCAGCATATGTGATGTTCACCTTGTGCTTTATGTCTATTACAGACATTACAAATGAGCTCTAATAAAACGTTTCTGCTCATTTTAGTAATCGAACTGTTAACATGATCATCAATCACATTTAACAAAGTGCTGCTGCATCTCATGTCATTATCGCTACAACACTGCTGGAAGCAAAAACGAGGCAATTATTCTTTATGACTTCAAACTTTTTCTTGCCTGCACTTTATCCTCATTAGTTAGTTCTCAGACAGAATGGCTTCTTTAAGTTATACTTAATCTGTCATTCTCCAGTGCTAAAAGCACCATGTTAACAAGTGACTTCCAGAAAAATGTGACGGACAGCGGATAATTATTGGGATAAAGTCGAGGAATGGGTGATATTTTACCGTTCACGATAAACCGTCAAAAAAATTCTCCACGTTAAGAATTTATCATCTCACGGTAAAAACGATAAATTCCTGTTGATGAAGTTTTTGTGTAAAACTGATTTATGGTTCTGTGTTAAATCAACGTGAAGGAAGGAAGGAAGGAAGGAAGGAAGGAAGGAAGGAAGGAAGGAAGGAAGGAAGGAAGGAAGGAAGGAAGGAAGGAAGGAAGGAAGGAAGGAAGGAAGGAAGGAAGGAAGGAAGGAAGGAAGGAAGGAAGGAAAGAGCCTGAAAGAAAGAAAGGAAGGAGCCTGAAATGAATGAAGAAAGAAAGAAAGAAAGAAAGAAAGAAAGAAAGAAAGAAAGAAAGAAAGAAAGAAAGAAAGAAAGAAAGAAAGAAAGAAAGAAAGAAAGAAAGAAAGAAAGAAAGAAAGAAAGAAAGAAAGAAAGAAAGAAAGAAAGAAAGAAAGAAAGAAAGAAAGATAAATTCCCATTCATTAGAGCAGTGTTTTGGCTCCAAAGACTGAATGTGGTGATAGATTTATAGTTAAAAAGGTGGAGTTTAATTTGTATTTTTTTTATCGTCATTTTTATCGTTATCGGGATAAATGGCAGAAATTATTGTGATAATTTTTTTAGTCCATACCGCCCATCCCTAATAAAGAAATTATATGCGGTACAAAGAAATCTAATAATGTGTGAAGGAAGTCATAAAGAGCTCAAATATAGTAGAATAGAAGGGAAAAGGCAGACAATTGTCAAGGAGAAATGCTCACTTGGGGGAATATTATCTTCAATAGTGTAGCTGCAGCTTTTCAACAAACTTGTGAATCTTTACTACATGTAGAAAATGCTTTGATTGAGGTTACTTGTAACGAGCAGGTCACAGCTTGTAACAAGTCTACTGTTGTTTAAGAAATCAAAAGATGCACACTTAAAAAGCCTTACTACTGTATAGGAATGGGCGATATTTTACCGTTCACGATAAACCGTCAAAAAAATTCCCCAGGGTAAGAATTTGTATCTCACGGTAAAATTCCCGTTCATGACGTTTTTGTGTAAAGCTGATTTATGGTTCTGCGTAAAATCCACGCACAACGTACGTGTGAGGGAAGGAAGGGAGGAAGGAAGGAAGGAAGGAAGGAAGGAAGGAAGGAAGGAAGGAAGGAAGGAAGGAAGGAAGGAAGGAAGGAAGGAAGGAAGGAAGGAAGGAAGGAAGGAAATGAGCAAGAAAGAAAGAAAGAAAGAAAGAAAGAAAGAAAGAAAGAAAGAAAGAAAGAAAGAAAGAAAGAAAGAAAGAAAGAAAGAAAGAAAGAAAGAAAGAAAGAAAGAAAGAAAGAAAGAAAGATAAATTCCCATTCATTAGAGCAGTGTTTTGGCTCCAAAGACTGAATGTGGTGATACATTTATAGTTAAAAAGGTGGAGTTTAATTTGTATTTTTTTTTATCGTCATTCTTATCGTTATCGGGCTAAATGCCAGAAATTATTGTGATATTTTTTTTAGTCCATACCGCCCATCCCTAATAAAGTCTGAAGGTGAAAACTTTCTTTTCAACAGGTGTGTGCAGCAGGTACACGACCTCACATGACCCCATGATGACAGTCTTTGTTTCCTCGTGACTTTTCTGACCCGAGCGTGACTCCCCGTGTCAGCAGCTCCGTCCTGATAGAGAACGCACAGTCTGAGCCCGCTGGGTTTTCTGACACTTGTCAGGGCGCTATTTTTAGCACATCACAGTGAAAAAGACAAGCGCCTGGCTCAAATCCCCAATTAAAAGCGGCTGGAACAGAAAGACAGGGCGGGGATCACAGCGCGTGAGTCTGTCTTTGCACATTGTGTGTGTTTGTCTCTGTGTGTGTTTGTCTCTGATGAATGTGACTCTGACTGCAGTGCTGGTGTTGGAGTTGTGTTGTGTCTTGTGAGTTTTTATTTTTTTACTATTTGCTACAGTGTGATGGCCCCTGAGACCTCCTGCATGCAAGAAGCAGAATGTAAAAGGTTTGCTGGCAGAACAGCTGTTGGTTACACGGCAGAGGAACAAAGTCTGCTGGCCCCTTTGGGTTTATCAAGGAAACAGCTTGTAAACAAGACGGAGTCAGGAGCCACATTATATGAAGCAGAAACCACAGAAAACTTCTCTGTCTGGAGAAACAAACTGAGAAAAGTTCTGTCTAGAGAAACAAACTGAGAAAAGTTGAGGAACAAATAGTTCCCGATTCATGTAACACATCGAACCCTTTGGAGAGTTCAAATCCAAAATCAATACATACTGTATGGACTTACTCAGTACTCGAGTTGTAAAAACAAATCAGGGGGGATGGTGGATTTTATCATATGGGGACAGATAATTTGTGCTGATTACAAATAATATAATATATTACAAATAATAGCACTGACCAAAACACCTGCAGAAATACTGCAGGAATGACATAGCAGCAGTTAAATGCAGCCTTCTGTAAGCTTTAAATATCCACTGGGCTTACATCAAATACATCAAAACACAACAATAAAAAACACTTTTCTGAACTTATCAATATGACTCTGTCCTTCACAGGATAAGTAAAATGGATCACTGCAAAAAACTCAAAATCTTAACAAGAATATTGGTCTTATTTCTAGTTAAAATGTCTCATTTTAGTAAAAAAAATCTCATTACACTTAAAACAAGACTCATCACTGGAAAAAACAACAATTTTTCACCTGTTTCAAGTAGATTTTCACTTGAAATAAATAGAAAAATCTGCCAGTGGAACAAGATTATTTTGCTTGTAATAAGAAGATAAATCTTGTCCCACTGGCAGATTTTTCTACTTATTTCAAGTGAAAATGTACTTGAAACAGGTGGAAATTGTCAAATAAGTTATTTTTCTGGTATTATTTTTCTGGTGATGACTCTAAATGTTGAAATAGCAGTAAAACCACATTCATTGATGAAATGACATAAGGGATGGAAAGGGGGGATGATTTGGACCGTTTTTATTTCAGGAGGGGATGCCATCCCCCCTCATCCCCCCTCAACTCCAGTACTGGACTTACTACGTATGGCTACTGCCTTAGTGTGATGCAGAATGCTTTGTGAACGCACAATAACTGGGCTGATTATATTTGTTGTACTTGTCAGTTTGATAGATTCAATCAATCCTAATCATCTATCAAGTGTTTCTTTCAAATGAAAAGCTTAGAACAATGTCCAACCTGCAAACTAGACCCCACTCCCTACCCCGAGTGTCCAATAAGACAAATCCTACTTTCAAGTTATTGGCGGTCTAGTGTTTGACGTCAGACTAACGTCCATCTTTCATTACACTCTGATATCTATGAGTGACACAAGTACAAATAATGTCAGTGGAAGGACACAGTTGGACACGTTCCAGGCAATGCAGGTGGATGTGAGTACGCATCAGTACAATGTTTTAGCTTGGAAAAATGATGTACATGACAGTCAGTTAGCTTTTATTCAACAGAGGCATTCACATTTACTTTTCTTTTTTATACATTCTTTAGGTTGACTATGATTTCACTTCATTGCTATAAATGCAATGAACATCAAGTTCCTCCATCAAAAAATGTCCACATAGCAACGGGGGAGTGCACTGTTACATTTAAGGCACTGAAAATATTTTTATTCACAAAACTTAGTTTGAGTTTAGGCAATAATTTGTTCATTTTTGGTACGGGTTATTTCTCATCGACATACCATGACATTGGTCTCTTTCACGTGATTGTCCACAGCACTTTTATCATATTTTGACTCAACTTTTGGTTATCGACCGTCTATAGCAGGGGTAAGCAACCCTGGTCTTCGAGTGCCACTATCATAGATGCTTTAGATGTGTCCTTGCATCTACAGGGATATCATAATCAGCATGTCATCAAGGTCTGCACAAGTCTGTTGATGACACTGTCACTTGTTTCCGGGTGTCATTAGGCAGAGAAACATCTAAACCATGCAGGCCGGTGGCACTCGAGGACCAGCGTTGCACACCCTGCTCTGGAGATATTTTGTGTACTTTTCTCTATGACCACTAGATGCCACTAATTTTGAAAATCACACAGGTTACATTAACTTGCAGATGTCATGAGAAATGGTACTAAGAAGCAGAGGTGTCAAGTAACGAAGTACAAATACTTCGTTACCTTACTTAAGTAGAAATTTTGGTTATCTATACTTCACTGGAGTAATTATTTTTCAGACGACTTTTTACTTTTACTCCTTACATTTTCACACAATTATCTGTACTTTTTACTCCTTACATTTTAAAAACCGCCTTGTTTCTCTATTTCATTTCGGCCTTTAAAAAAAACTATCCAGTTAAATTGCTCCATCCGGATAGAGTGAATTTGGTTGTGGTTGTTTCAGATGTTCTTGTCCAGTTTTGTTCTTACATCCGTTCCCTCAGATTCCTGCAACTAAACTTGGATGTACATTCCAATAAAGGTTAGGATAAATGATAACATGCCTCTGAAGTTTGACTTTTTGCACCATTACAATACTTATAGGCAACTAGTCATCATATCTCCTGCTCTCTGAAACACATGTTAATGCTCAATAGTACACATATATGGTTCTTTAATATATTTGCATTATACTAAGATGCATTCATTTTCAATGGCTTTTGTCCTGAATGGCTTTTTTCCCCCTTACATTACTTTTACTTTTATACTTTAAGTAGTTTTGAAACCAGTACTTTTATACTTTTACTTGAGTAAAAAACTTGAGTTGATACTTCAATTTCTACAGGAGTATTTTTAAACTCTAGTATCTATACTTCTACCTGAGTAATGAATGTGAATACTGAAGACACCTCTGGTCAATAATGCCCCAAGAAAAAGTGGCTAAATTTGTGGGGGGGCGGACTAATACTTTATAAATTGGAGGGGGTCGCCCCTCTCTCACATATAATAGTTGTGGATGATGTTGTGAATTCTGGTGTATTGCAATGAGTTTAAAGATGAGAAAGACAGAGGAAAAGTAAAGACGATATATAACTACAGATGTGAGTGAGTAGACACCGTTCCAAAAGTGCGGTGCAAATACATCACAGTGACGGATCCACTCTCGTCCCAGACAGTGTGTTGGGTAAAGCACTCAACAGCGTTAAGACTCTGTGTCACGTTATGCAAAGTGCACCGTCTGCAATATTAATAATAGCACAAATAAATGAGGGAAGGGAATTAGTCTCAGTGCAGCGCCTACGTTATGTGACAAATTAGGTCGTCTCAGCTAACAGAAATGATGCATCGGAACCATCAACGTAGATCAGAGGAATGCTGGGAGGTCATGCTGTAAATGTGAGCCGACTGATGCGCGACAGAAGGGTTCTTAACCTGGATATGGTCATTTGTAAAACACCGATTATAAAACACCGAATAATTCAGGACAATGTACCCACTGACTGCTCGCTTCCAATCCAATCAGCTCTTTAAAACCTTTAACAGGATACTGGTTGTTTAACTGGTTTGTGACAGATAGCAAACCTTGTGTTAATGAATAAAATAAAAAAAGAGAATATTCCTTATCAACAAAGTAATGCTTCAGATTGTGCAAAAGAAATTGTTAGCTGCAGAAATGAGATGGGAAAAGGTGTAGAAGGTCTATTTTTCAGTTAATTGAAAGGTGCAGAATGTACCGAAGCAAAAAAAAAAGTGGGAGTGGGGGGGTCAAGCTGTGTGAGGAAATTATATGCGGTACAACGAAATCTAATAATGTGTGAAGGAAGTCATAAAGAGCTCAAATATAGTAGAATAGAAGGGAAAAGGCACATAATTGTCAAGTAGAAATGCTCACTTGGGGGAATATTGTACTTGCAGCTTTTCAACAAACGTGTGAATCTTTACTACATGTAGAAAATGCTTTGATTGAGGTTACTTGTAACGAGCAGGTCACAGCTTGTGACAAGTCTACTGCTGTTTAAGAAATCAAAAGATGCACACTTAAAAAGCCTTACTACTGTATAGGAATGGGCGATATTTTACCGTTCACGATAAACCGCCAAAAAAATTCCCCACGGTAAGAATTTTTCATCTCACGGTAAAAACGATAAATTCCCGTTGATAGGTGTTTGTGTAACAAACATGGCGGATCTGAGTCATTCCAGTTTTGCAGTACAGGTGTAACTCATTTAATTGGTTTTTATTAATTCAATTTAATTGGTGTAGTTTAGTAGTATTTAGTATCTTTTAGAGCAGTGTTTTGGCTCCAAAGACTGAATGTGGTGATAGATTTATAGTTACAAAGGTGGAGTTGAATTTGTATTTTTTTTATCGTCATTTATATCGTTATCGGGATAAATGCCAGAAATTACCGTGATACATTTTTTAGTCCATACAAAACAACTATATCAAGCAAATGTCTTCGGCCTTTGTACATAAACGGTGAGCTGGGCAAAGACCTGCAAGACCATTAAAAGGACCAAGTCAAACCAACTGTCAATGCCATCATACATCACTGGATTGTGTTGCAACCAATCATGTCATGTATGAGGAGTAGAATTAATCCCCTTTCAGTTTGATGTTGACTGCATTTCAGTTAATGTACAGTATGGGGGGTAAAAAACCTATGGAAAAGTTGAAAAAAACCTCTGTATTTGCAAATACAAAAGCTGCGAATATTTTTATCTGTTAATATTTTCCTCAGCAACAAAAATAAATTCATTATTTTAAGCAAAAAACTGGGCCAACGCCGTGAATCCATTTCCCAATCATCTCTGCAGGACTTTGCTGCGGTCACGGCTCATCATTTAGAAATGCAAGGTTGGTCCTTGCAGCTGAAAATGAAAATGCACTAAATGATGCCAAACTGGACTCCTGGAGTGGAGCTACCTGGAAGCCATTAGAGCTGCAGGAGCAGTGTCTTTTTTTTTATATTGTTCTTGGCTAATGATCCATATACTTTATGAATCAGATGTGCAAGCAGTTAGTGTGGGGAGGCTTCTTCTACCAGTTATGAAGTCAAACAATATCCACATTATGGCTATATCTGAAACACATCTTGACGCCTCTTTTGAGGATTCAGTATTGAGTGTGGATGGTTATAGGTTATTTAGGAAGGATAGGGATAGATATGGTGGAGGTGTGGCTGTCTATGTACAGAGTCATATCCCTGTTAAAGTAAGAAGCGATTTGATGTTGAATGAAATTGAGGCACTATGGATACAGGTTCATCTGCCACAGACTAAACCAATACTTGTTGGTTGCTGCTATAGGCCGCCTAGTGCGGATGTAAGATACTTAGACTCAATATGTGAAATGATAGACAAATCAAGTGATGAAAACAGAGAGATTTACTTTACAGGCGATAACAATATCGATTGGTTATGCATGTGCCCTCTTAAAAAGAAGCTCATTACTGTAACTAATGCATGTAACCTAACACAGACCATTACCCTACCAACTAGAACCACCATAAATAAGAATGGGTTAAAGTCATCTAAATGTATTGATCACCTATTCACAAATGTTCCTGAAAAATGTACCAAAACCGTATCAATAGCTCTTGGCTTCACAGATCACAATTTAATTGCAATTAAAAGAAAAACCAAGGTCCCAAAAGCACCTTGTTTGGTTCTACATAAAAGGTCATATAAACATTTTAATCAAGAAATGTTTATTGATGAAGTGAAAAATGTTAACTGGTCAACTGTGTGTCTTGAGGAGGATCCAGAAGTGGCTTTGAGTATGTTTATGAAATCATTCTTACAGATTGTAGACAAACATGCTCCTGTCAGAAAAACGACTGTCAGGGCTAATGGCGCCCCCTGGATTGACATTGATCTCAAATCAATGATGAGGCAACGTGACCAAGCTAAAAAGTTGTCTGATGCATCTGGGTTAATGTCTCACAGAATGTTATACTGTAACTTAAGAAATCATGTAACTAAAATAAATAGAGGCAAAAAGAAAGAATATTATAAGAATAAGTTACATGACGCCAAAAATAATGGAAAGCAATTATGGAAAATTTTAAATCAAATAATGGGAAGATCTTCTGATCAGACTAATTCATTTATAGAAGCCAATGGCGAATTTCTTACTAAACCAGCAGAAATTGCCACATACTTTAACAACTACTTTACAAACAAGGTTGAAACTCTTAGAGAAAATATGTCACCCTCTGATGGCTCCTCCTCATGCAAATTAATTGAAAATCATATTATGAATGGTAAAAACTGTCAGTTTGATTTCAAGAATGTAAGTTGCTTGGACATTGAGAACCTGCTGTCATCACTGCCATGTGACAAACCTGCTGGTACTGACATGTTAGACAGCAAACTGTTAAGAATTTCCTCATCATATATAGCCAACCCAATTAGTCACATTTTTAATAAGTGTTTAACCTATGGAGTTTGCCCTAAGGCGTGGAAAGAGGCAAAGATCATTCCTTTACCTAAGGACAAAAAGAAAGAATTTACAGGCCCAAACAGTCGACCAATAAGTATACTTCCTGCCTTGAGTAAATTAATGGAAAAAGTAGTTTTTAAGCAAATTCAAGAATATTTTATCAATAATAAATTATTTACTAGTTCCCAGCATGCTTATAGGAGAGGTCATTCTACGTCAACCGCCTTAGCTCAATTGACTGATGAATGGCTGACTGAAATGGACATCAAGAAGATGGTTGGCACTGTCTTGCTTGATTTTAGTGCTGCATTTGATGTCATAGACCATGAAATATTGATATCCAAATTAAGAAAATATGGACTTAGTAGTATGGCACTTGATTGGATGGTGAACTACTTGTCAGATAGGTCACAGAGAGTGTTTTTTAATGGTAGCCTATCTGAAAGTAACTATAACAAATGTGGGGTTCCTCAAGGAAGCTGTTTAGGTCCCTTACTTTTTATTATTTTTACTAATGATCTTCCTTATGCTACTATGAATACAAACATGGTTATGTATGCTGATGACACAACTCTGTATAGTACTGCCCCTTCATTAAATGAGTTAGTAACTACTTTAAATCTGGACCTAGAGAGGGTGTCCAACTGGGTGAATAATAACAAACTAGCACTGAATGTGGCCAAAACAAAAAGTATTGTTTTCGGCACCAGACATATGCTTATTGGTGATCCTCAGCTGCATCTATCAATGTCAGGTATACCTATAGAACAGGTTAAGAAAACTAAGCTGCTTGGTGTCCTATTGGACAGTGAATTGTCATGGTCGGACCATATTGATGGCATTGTAACTAAAATGGGCAGAGGCATAGCCATGGTCAGGAAGTGCTCCTCCTACTTGACATCCTCAAGCATGGGTCAAGTGATACAGTCCTTAGTTTTCTGTCACCTTTATTACTGTCCTGTAGTATGGTCAGCAGCGACGCAAGGAGACCTGAACAAACTTCAGCTTGTTCAGAACAGAGCTGCCAGACTGGCACTTAATTGTTCTCTTCGCACAAACATAGGATATATGCATGCATGCCTGTCTTGGTTAACACTTAAAAACAAACTTGAAATCAGTGTCCTCATGTTTGCCAGAAACATTATTTCAAATCAAGCACCGGAGTACTTTTTCAAACAGTTATTAAAGTCAAGTGACAGACATAATCATAACACCAGAGTTGCCAGCCTTGGGCATCTGACACTCCCTGCTCCAAAAACGAACCTCCTCAAAAAAACAGCTATGTATCGATCAATAACTTATTGGAACAGGTTACCACCCCACATTAATATAGTACAAAGTAAATTGTCATTTAAATATGCTATAAAGAAACACTTGTTGTCATTTACTACATGACTGGAGTGTTATTTTTGTTTTGTTGTATTTGATTTTGTAGAGTGAATTATGATCATGTGTTCTTTGTAATTTAATACTGTAGAATGCATCACATTGATTATTTATAATAATTTTTTATAGAATAAATTGTAATCATGTATTTCATTTTTTATACTGCTCAGTAAAACCTTTGTATATCGTGTATTGTATATTGTATATTATGTATTGTATTTTCTTCTTATGTGTATGGACCCCAGGAAGAATAGCTGCTACTTAGGTAGTAGCTAATGGGGATCCTAATAAACAAATAAACAAACAAATGTTATGAGTTATGGGCTGAGCTTGGTCTGCCATAAGTGGTACAGTAGGTTGATTTTTTTAGTTTTACATTTTACCACATAAGACCCTGTGCACTTTTTTTTCTTTGTTGCTTTGGGGAACCATTAAGAAATTAAAAATAATCAGAATCAGAATCAGAAAGAAGTTTATTGCCAAGTTGCTTTTTAACACACATAAGGAATTTGTTTTGGTGATTTGGTGCAATACAAAAGAACAAGTAATAATAACTGAGATACAAAATATAAAGTGAAAAGAAAAAATGTACAACATGTTGGTTTTGGGATGACTTAATGACTTAGACCAGGGGTCGGCAACTCAAAATGTTGAAAGAGCAATATTGGACCAAAAACGCAAAAAACAAATATGTCGGGAGCCGCAAAAAATGAAAGTCTTGTATAAGCCTTAGAATGAAGGCAAATGGCGAAAGGCGAAATGTCGAGAAAAAAGTTGAAATGTTGGGAAAAAAGTCAAAATGTCGAGGAAATAGTCAAAATTTCGATAAAAAAGTCGAAATGTCGCGAAAAAAGTCGAAATGTCAAGAAAAAAGTCGAAATGTCGAGATTAATGTTGAAGTAAAATCTCGATAAAAAAGTCGAAATATTGAGAAAAAAGTCAAAATGTCAAGAAAAAATTTGAAATGTTGAGAAAAAAGTTGAAATGTTGAGAAAAAAGTCAAAATGTTGAGAAAAAAGTCGAAATGTCGAGATTAAAGTCAAAATGTCAAGAAAAAATTTGAAATGTTGAGAAAAAAGTTGAAATGTTGAGAAAAAAGTTGAAATGTTGAGAAAAAAGTCAAAATGTCGAGAAAAAAGTCAAAATGTCGAGATTAAAAAAGGAAAAAGGAAGAGAAAAAAAAGGAAAGAAGAAAAAACAGGAAAAAAAGGAAAAGAGAGAAAAAAAGAAGAAAAAAAGGAAAAAAAGGTCAAACATTTTTTAAAAAGTTCCAGGAGCCACTAGGGCGGCGCTAAAGAGCCGCATGCGTCTCTTGAGCCGCGGGTTGCCGACCCCTGACTTAGACAAACACAATGTGTGATGTCCACATTTGCGTACGCCAGGTCTTAGGGGGTTAATTCCTCTCACTTTGTTTCCAAACTTCAATGAACTTGAACTGCAATAGTAAAACTATAATATTCCTAAACACTGCATCCTCTGAGCCGGTTGTGTGTGTGCGTTTATAAACCAGTGACCAGAGCTGATATCTGTCTGGGTCATGGTAAGTGTAAGTGAGGGGGTGATGGGGGAGCTGCAGTGACTGGTGGAGGTGGCATCAGATGGCCGACCACAACGTAAGCCTCTTGGCTTTACATTCTTCCAAACAGACGGATGACTCAGAGCTGACGGGTCCCGGCACACGACAAAGTGACCCAGGTTGGGTTGCTCAGCTAAAGAAAGTAAACATCAAACAGTATCCAGGTGATTGCAACAGAAGCAGCAGCCAACGAACTTCTGGTTCAGTGTTCGGAGGAGGATCCACAGCTGGTGAGAGGGAATGTGGAGGAGACACTTTTCAAAAGGTTTTAACCCTTGTGCTGTCTTTGGGTCAAGGAAGGAGGAAGAGAAGAAGGAAGGAAGGAAGGAAGGAAGGAAGGAAGGAAGGAAGGAAGGAAGGAAGGAAGGAAGGAAGGAAGGAAGGAAGGAAGGAAGGAAGGAAGGAAGGAAGGAAGGAAGGGGGAAGGAAGGAAGGAAGGAAGGAAGGAAGGAAGGAAGGAAGGAAGGAAGGAAGGAAGGAAGGAAGGAAGGAAGGAAGGAAGGAAGGAAGGAAGGAAGGAAGGAAGGAAGGAAGGGAGAAAAGAGGAAGGACGGAAGGAAGGAAGGAAGGAAGGAAGGAAGGAAGGGAGAAAAGAGGAAGGAAGGAAGGAAGGAAGGAAGGAAGGAAGGAAGGAAGGAAGGAAGGAAGGAAGGAAGGAAGGAAGGAAGGAAGGAAGGAAGGAAGGAAGGAAGGAAGGAAGGAAGGAAGGAAGGGAGAAAAGAGGAAGGAAGGAAGGAAGGAAGGAAGGAAGGAAGGAAGGAAGGAAGGGAGAAAAGAGGAAGGACGGAAGGAAGGAAGGAAGGAAGGAAGGAAGGAAGGAAGGAAGGAAGGAAGGAAGGAAGGAAGGAAGGAAGGAAGGAAGGAAGGAAGGAAGGAAGGAAGGAAGGAACGAAGGAACGAAGGAAGGAAGGAAGGAAGGAAGGAACGAAGGAAGGAAGGAACGAAGGAGGAACGAAGAATATGAGAATTAGGTCATTTTGACCCAAACACAGTACGAGGGTTAAAAGTTTCCCACACATTCAGTTTTGACACATTGATTTGGTATTTTGTTCTGTAGGTGTAAATAGACTGTGTGGTGTAAGGACGATACATTTAAGATCTAGTGGGTTTAATTGTTTTAGTGTAATAGATGTTATAGACTCAGAACAAAGAGAAGTTGGTGCCGTGTTATCTGGCTAGTCATATCCAATCACATCACCAAACATCTCTCCAGTCAACTTTACCTCTTATTCAGAGTCATTTCCACTGGTATGAAATGCCCCAAACCGCTCACAACAGGGAAGGGGAGGGATTTAAGTCAGGACTCAGACACAAGCATCCAAGATCCACCATTCAAAACAACTAACAACCAACACATTCTTAGTAACTCTGAGGGGTTTATTCCTGTCCAGCAGCATCCACAGGCAGTTTCTTCTCCGTGCGTCGGCACTGCCTTCTGGAAATCAATGTTTAAACCAGAGGAAAAGAACTACTACGGCTGTCCGGGCTAAACAATCTAATCAACATGGGATGGAGGATGAGAAGATGTTAACCTGAACCTTAACACCTGACGTCAGCGGCTCCCTCTTCGTAGAAGAGACAGAAGCTGCAGAACAGCATCAAAGTTAACTGCTGCCACCATGTGATGGACGTGTGAATTACCTAAATTATACTTAGGCACCTATTTGGACTTGACAACTGCTTTGCTCCCATGAATCAAAGTTTGCAACTCAAATTGTTCAGAAGTGGGAGACTCTGATGGAACTGTTTCAGCACCACTGAGTTTAAATAAATCCTATGTTTAATTCCTGATTTCAACACCAAAGAAGCAGAACCAGACAGTTTCAATTCTCCACACGAGAAAAAAGAGCAACTTTAAATGAGGGCAGAAGTATCAAAGGGCAGACAACACATTCTTTAAGAATCGGTACTGAAGATGAGGCACCAGTTTTGGTGCTGAAATCAAATATTTTTCCAGAGATATCCAGCTTTAAATAAGCAACAGGCCCCTCCATCAGTCAGGCCAGACTTTTTAAGGTTAAAGCCTATAAATGTGCATTTTTTATTTTATTTTATTTTTTATGAACACCGCTTGCTCAGCATTGCTGCAACTGATGATGTTGCTAAGAGTCAAAATTCTTGTTTCAAGTTCCAGTCTGTGACTGTTTGTTGTATGTACAGTACATCCCCCTCTCTCTCGGGGACCACCTTCCTGCTTTTGTTCATCAGTTAAATGCAGTCAGCATTGTTAAAATATTTTATTTTAAATGAAAAACACAGTACTTACACTTGTCTTTCATTTTAGTTTTTACTTGATTTTTCACTGGCATTAAAATTTGTGTCCTTTTCAACCAAAACTAAACCACAATACCACTACGTTACACCTCCAACAGCTGAAAAATATAAAAAAAAACATACAGGACTGTCTCAGAAAATTAGAATATTGTGATTTTCTGTAATGCAATTACAAAAACAAAAATATCATACATTCTGGATTCATTACAAATCAACTGAAATATTGCAAGCCTTTTATTATTTTAATATTGCTGATCATGGCTTACAGTTTAAGAAAACTCAAATATCCTATCTCAAAAAATTAGAATATTCTGGAAATCTTAATCTTAAACCATAGTAAACCATAATCAGCAATATTAAAATAATAAAAGGCTTGCAATATTTCAGTTGATTTGTAATGAATCCAGAATGTATGACATTTGTGTTTTTTTAATTGCATTACAGAAAATAAAGAACTTTATCACAATATTCTAATTTTCTGAGACAGTGCTGTATTCCATGTTTGATCAAAGAGTTACAAATGAACATTTCCTGTCATCTGTGCTTAAAATACCACTAAAACTAAAGTGCTGGGTACAAAAAAATCTCTTTTCATGTTTAAAAGGAACTGACATTTGCTGCTGGTTTACCACTCCGGTTCTTGTGAAACCTTCTTTGAAGGAGATGTTGTGATGGAATTAAAATGCAACTGTACGCAAAGTCGTCAACGTTATCTGGAATTTTTGCCAACGAATATCTCTAAATCTTAAAGTCTGGAAATCTTATTTCAGTCACTTTGCAGTAACTAAAATGAAAAATTACAAAACACTTGAAAGGGATGTGATCGTACATGGAAAAGACTATAATGGATTCAGTGGAACTTCCACTGAATCCATTATAGAATAAATCAACTTGACTTCTGTGACTTCTGTCACAGAAGTCAAGTTCATTTATTCGTTCTTTTTCCATGGTGGGGAATTATTAATCACCTCATTTCTGCAGATTAGTTCCATCTCCTTATTGTGCTCTCTTCAGTAAACTCTTAAGAATCTGAGCTATGGTGTGTCGCATTATGTCAGATTTAATCCTGAAAAGAGTTTAATAATGACTGTTGTAACAAAGGAGGATCAGAAACTACATTTTCCTCCATTCTTTATGTCAAATCAAGAGCTAAATGTGGTCACATACGTATGATGTCTGTGATAAAGATGATGTAAAGCTCCAGTGCTGCTAACCTTATGCACGGGCCGTGATGCTGGCAAGGCATTACATGTGTGTACAGATGTTCAACCAGCCCCTTTTGGAAGTTTCTTGTGCGGCAGAGCTGATCTCTGAAAAGTCTTCATGTGGCCTTTAATGATGTAGTCATCCCTCCAGTTAAGCTACCAAGATAAACTGAATCTGATATGTCTGTGAATAATAACACGCCTACATTTCATGCAGGGTTCGGGACATTAGTTGCAGATTTTTGTGTCAGTTAACGGTTTAATGAGCCACTGCATAGAGACAAGAAAGCAATTTTCTGTATGTATTGCAGAGTCTGTCCCATCCCTCAGCAGGAAAGAGGCAGGGTGGACCCTGAACGCATCACTAGTCCATTGCAGTACTGGAGTGATATTAGACATGAAATAAAATAAATAACGCCATTTCGAGGCAGAAGGAAAGATGGGAATACCAGCCCCATTTCTGCTTTCCACTCCTTCCTTTTTCTACTTCATGGCTATTGACAGATTCACAAATACGCATGCAGAGCATCACTCAGAAATCCCTCACCAAGCACTTAATGATTAAGCCATAGTTTGTCAGTAGCTGGTGTGAAAATGTGGAATAGCCTAAACAATGAATTAAAGTTAGCAAGAAATTTAACTGTTTTCAAACATGAGTTAAAGAAGCTGTTATGGAAGGAATATCAAAACTAGGTACAGGAATGGCAATGTCTGGCTATGTGTACAAAACAATGGCAATGTGGGAAATTCAGCACTGGAACACCTGGCATGGAAACAAAACATGGAAACAAAACAAAGTCACTATAAAATGTGTGTGTGTGACATTGAGCTCTATCACAGCACAGCAGATATCACGACCAAGCAGAACATAAAATCAAGAATGGAGATTCTGAACTGGTCAGTAAATGCTATTGACAAGATTTTTTCTACACGGCGTGCTGGGACAAGGGAACCGGCCTGTCCAGATGGGACATTCTTGGCGGGATACACTATGGACAGTTGGAATAAATGGAAAGTGGTGTGTCTTGGGGTGCTGGATATAGAAGACGTGGAGGACGTCTATATATTCACGGGCATGACGGTGGGCCTGGTGATCCTAGGGCTTGGCGGGGTCTGGATGCTACAAAAGTTGAGAAAAGTGAGAGCTGATCAGGCAAAGCTGCTCTCTGGCCTCGCTGACATCCAGGAGAGACTGACCAGTATATGGTCGGAGGTGTCCAAAGCTCGGGAGGAGATGAAGTCAGTACGAGCGGAGGGGGCAAAGGCTGTGGCGGCTAGAGAGCCAGAGGACAGCGACTAATCAAAATCTGCATTGACACACGCACCTCCATTGCAAAGTGGATTGCATGCAAAAAGAGGCTTGGACATAAAAATAACTGAACAGTGGACACAGTAGTAAATCACAGGAACGGTGATCAGGATGAGTGGACTGGACACGTGTACAAACATACATGCTATCTGGACTGTGAAGGATGAAATTAGACAAATTGCTATGTGGTAAACTATGTATCTTACTGAATTCTGTTGTTGATGTGATCATGAATCTTACATAGAACGGGGCGGGACTTTGATAAGCGTCAGCTTCTCCCGTACCCTTTTCGTCATGTGCTGAGTATGCAATGTATAATGTTCTGGAGATGAAATGTGTCTATATAAACATGCCGAAATAAACGAAATAATAAAAAAAAAAAAAAAACTGTGTCACTGGTAACAAGGGTGCATGTAACCACAGTCCACTAAGTTTCAGCTGCACTCGTTTTTATAATATTCTTAACCGACCCTTCATCGGTCTGCTAAGGCTGTTTAACTATAATATCGGATTGGGAAAATTTTGATACAACACTGTCTGTTTTTTCTAAAAAATTGCTTTGAAATAAGTAAATATGAGATAAAAAATCCCCCCATAATGGCTTAAATACTGTGAGGGAATGACATTGTTCTACGGTTGCCTTTGCAAGGATGCACTTTAGCTTTTTCCTTGCTTTATTTACACCGTTACCCATAAAGTTATAGAAACTTGATTTTTCAGAAACATTCCAACTGTTTTTCTTCATTTTTTATATGCAATCATTTTTTTTTATAATATAATAATTTTTTTTTATAATATTTTTAGATGCGATTTTCTTTCCCCATTTTATCACCCAGTGCTCCTACCTAAGTCAGTCCTGGGTGTTGCTCCCCCTCTACTAACCTATATGCAATCATTTTATGATTTGATGTAAAAAAAGAAAACCTTTATGCTAACTTTGACAGCGAGTTTTGTATTTGGTCCGCTGCATTATGCAGACGGAGGAAAACAAAAGAGCACGTGGAGCTTGACAGATAGTTGAGCTGAAGGGGCGACAAAAGAGAAGGAATCCTTGGACTGCGTTCATCACTCTGGACTCTCTGGACGGGCTGCAGATTGCCTAGAATTAGTGTGGTGGTGATTTATCACTGGATCACCTTGAGGAACTGTCCACCCCTCAGATGATTAGTGAAATGACTACAACCCCCTTGACCTTTACTAAATGAGAAAATGGAACATATAGCCCGTTAATGGTAAGCTTTACATTTCTTATTCCAGATGTAAATTTTACGATGGTACATTTCCGATCAAATAAATTCAGTTAGTCAGTAAGTAGTGTTTGCCAAAAGCAGAAATGTACCGTATTTTCTGGACTATAAGCCGCACCTGTATATAAGCCACTCTATTTTTAAAAAAATAATAAAAAAAGGATACAGTATGCAAGCTGCAGATATTTATGTTGTTAGATTAGATATTTACTACATGTACAGAACGATTTTGAACTGCAAATGATGTACATGTTTGTACCTAAATAGATCCTTTCCTACACTGCAAAAACTCAAAATCTTAACAAGAATATTTGTCTTATTTCTAGTTAAAATGTCTCATTTTTAGTAAAAAAATAATAATCTCATTACACTTAAAACAAGACTCGTCGCTGGAAAAAACTATTTTCACCTGTTTCAAGTAGATTTTCACTTAAAATAAGTCCCACTGGCAGATTTTTCTACTTATTTCAAGTGAAAATTTACCTGAAACAGGTGAAAATTATTTCTCTGGTAATGACTCTTGTTTTAAGTGTAATGAGATTTTTTGACTAAAAATGAGACATTTTAACTAGAAATAAGACAGATATTCCTGGTAAGATTTTGAGTTTTTGCAGTGTAACAGTGTCTTTTAACACGGCAGCAACTTTGCTGATTTAAACGGGACAGAACCAAGAGAAAATAACCGGTATTTATTTATCTATTTATCTGTTTGAAATCTGCTTCTACCTACTTCTATCTGCTAAAGAAGAAGTAGCGTATTCTTCTTTGCATTTATTTTGTCTTAGTTTTGATTCTAATTCCGGTTAGAGCGCCCCGAGCGGTGGAAGAAAAATCCACAGAATAGCCGCACCTTTGTATAAGCTGCATGGTTCAAAACCCATGAAAAAAGTAGCGGCTTATAGTCCAGAAAATATGGTATATTTGTGTGCAACGAAGAGCAGGAGACATGGGTACACTGCGAAGCGTTTGGAGCTTGAGAGAAAAGAACAAAAACACACAAAAAAACACAACAAAAAACTAGTTCAGTGTTTGTGACATCCAGCCTCCACAAGATAAACCATTTACACGGTTCACAATGCCTGCACTCAAAAACGCAGCAAAATCCCTGAGGTCACAACCCTCAGCTGGCTGCGTCACGTTGCCCTTCTGATATTTTTATTTCTTCGCCGCCCGCCTTTTGTGTGGCTCGCCAGCCCACATGCACCGAATGTAAAAACAAGGACAAGCTTTTGGTGCTTGATATCCTTGAAGACATTTATGAAATCGTAGCCAAAAAGTTGCGATTTAAGTAGCGGCGACAGGAAAGTTCTCAGTTATTGAAGGAGACGTCCCAAAGTTAAGGGACGTTTATTTGCCTCCGAAAAAACACTTTGTTTGAAGAGGACAAACCCCTCTTCATTATTGCTTTTACATTTTAAATTCTTCGTTTTATGTGAAGAACATGGAATTTCCTCAATCTACAACTGCACGGACGACTGCTTGACACACGGCACCGGAAATCGATCCTCATCTGTTTTAAAGCCAGAGATAAAGGAGTGAGATGTCACACGCACACTCGCTGAACTGTGATAATCCATGTGCAAAAGCAAATCAAAAAGACAGCGACCGTAAAAACTCTCAAGCATGATGAAAGCGCCGTGCTGAGATACACCCTCTCTCTCCTTTTCTTTGCCTTCACATCTCCAGTCTCTCTCATCCATGCGGGAGACGCTCTTGGATGCAGAAAAGCCAAGAGTCGCAGCTGCCTTTTGCTAGAAGTAGTGCAGGAGAGTTATGAAAAAAAAGAGCGCTTCCTTGAAGTCCTTTCTATTATGAATACTCAAAAACAGATGCATTTGTGGATTTTAACCCAGTTTGTGTCCAAATCCAAGATGGGTTAATGGCTTATTGATGAAGAAAAAAATGAATAGAACCAAAAATGTAAAGGGAAGCATGAATCTTGAAAGGGAGGCAACACGAAAGAAAGGACATGTAACATGAAAGAAACCGTGTAATGTAAAGGCTACTGCTGTGCTGACACACGCCCAGGGCCAACACTCACTTCTTTATTCATGGCCTGACTATTTGTCCAGTGGCAGTGAACATCTGATCTCTCTATTCATCTACCAGCCCATTTCAAATGACTATGTGGCCTAAATATTGCCTGCATGCACAGTTCAAAAGTACTGTGCATTAAAGTTTCTCCCCTGGATAGATGTTTTCATGTGCAGTCCCCCCAAAACAACAACTACTGATGACACGGACCCAGTACTGGAGTTGAGGGGGGATGAGGGGGGATGAGGGGGGATGGCATCCCCCCCTGAAATAAAAACGGTCCAAATCATCCCCCCTGTAAAACTGCCATCCCCCCTTTCCATCCCTTATGTCATTTCATCAATGAATGTGGTTTTACTGCTATTTCAACATTTAGAGTCATCACCAGAAAAATAACTTATTTGACAATTTTCACCTGTTTCAAGTAAATTTTCACTTGAAATAAGTAGAAAAATCTGCCAGTGGGACAAGATTTATCTTCTCATTGCAAGCAAAAAAATCTTATTTCATAGTGTATTTCAAGTGAAAATCTACTTGAAACAGGTGAAAATTGTTGTTTTTTCCAGTGATGAGTCTTGTTTTAAGTGTAATAAGATTTTTTTACTAAAATGAGACATTTTAACTAGAAATAGGACAAATATTCTTATTTTGAGTTTTTGCAGTGATCAATTTTACTTATCCTGTGAAGGACAGAATCATATTAGTTAAATTCTGGAATGAGGCCAACATAAATTTAAAAACATGTCATTCTCTTTTTGTTTTTAAAAAAATGGTTTGTAAAGCTATTTTTGAAGCTTATAAGTGCAATTGACCATCTGTAAATGTATCTTTGCTTTTCTATTGTTTCTTTGCCTTTTGTTGTTTCTTTGCTTTTCTATTTTTTTTTCTGGTTTTCTGGAGCTCGGTAGCCAAAAAAAGAAAGTTGGTACACTAGGATAGGCTTTTATAAGCATTTTGCTTCATCCTATGCCTTTTCAGTTATTGTTCAACACATTTTTTGGTTTTGTATGAAATGTTAATGCTGTGCACAATGTTTTTTTTTTGGTATTGTTTTGTGTTTTTTGTGTTGTCATGACTGAATAAACTTCATTCATTCATTCATTCATTCATTCATTCATTCATATTGATAAGTTCAGAAAAGTGTTTTTATTGTTGTGTTTTGATGTATTTGATGTAAGCCCAGTGGATATTTAAAGCTTACAGAAGGCTGCATTTAACTGCTGCTATGTCATTCCTGCAGTATTTCTGCAGGTGTTTTGGTCACTGCTATTATTTGTAATATATTATATTATTTGTAATCAGCACAATAATCTGTCCCCATATGATAAAATCCTCCATCCCCCCTGATTTTTTTTTACAACTCGAGTACTGCACGGACCTCATGTGAAAATTTAAAGATTTGTCCTTTGAAGCATCGAAAAACAAAAAAGAGTAAAGTGCTGAACTTAATCTCATGGTTGTTAGACCAGAATGCATCAGTCAGGGCTGGGACGGACGCACCTTCCCCAGACGGAACCGTCCTCGGCCTGGTCCGTTATTAAAACCGCTGGCTGGAGATCAGCGCTGCGATGACGCTCTGCGTTTATAAACACATGTGCAAGGCTTTTTGTCGACAGATGTCTTACAGCTTAAAAACTTCAAAGTGCATTGACTAAAGATTAATATGTGCGACATGTTGCTGCTGATGGTTATTCCCACTCCCTACAAAAAAGATATTTCCACTTTTTATCCTGCTAAATGGCGGTTCGGCACAGTTTCCTGTGGCGGGGACGACCCCAGAGCAGATACTGCAGTGGTCTGTACACCAAGCCCCAGATCTGTTTGGTCCACATTTCCATTGTCCTCTTTTACTAAATGTATTTTCACGAGACGCATCCTCGTGGAAACTTGAACCACAGAAAACAGTCATTAAATATTCTAACTTCACGCTTGTTTATTATCAGCTCTCGACACTACAAGGATGATGGGCAGAGTTATTGTAGTTAATGAAAACCGACACTAACTGTGACAAAATAATCCTGTTAACTGAAATAAGAATAAGTAGTAAAGATGTTTGGTACTTATTTTTCTGATTACTATTTTTTTCTGATTCTTACTACTCCAAAGAAAATAATGAAGAATACTTCATTGTTGATTCTTTCATCCTAGATTTTTTTTGTCAATATCTGTAAGGCAATACCTCAAAAACGAAAACTAAACTAAAACTAACCAAAGTAAAGCTAGAACTACTGATGAGCGTGGTAAACTAGCAAAGACCAGACTGAAATCATATGTTTTTTTATATACAACACAATCAGAAACCGCAAAAGTTTGCATAAGTTTTAGCATTTTTGACAAATACTTTTTAAAACTAATCACACCACCTAACGGATACACACATTTTCTGGGTATCATGGGAGAATGAGCCCAACAAAACACCATGTAAAGAAACAACAGGTACAGTACACCTACACAGCTACTTCCTGTATCACCTTTGGTCTACACAGCCCAGGACATCCCGCCTTTCCATTAGAGGAAGGTAAAACTGAAGTTATTTGATGTAAATAACAAGATCCTCATTGAAAAAAATACAAAAACCGAGACATTTATCATCCGTTACTGACATCTAGGGCTGGGCGATATATCGAGATTTTAATATATATCGATATATTTTCAAACGCGATATGGTACGAGACAATATAGTTTATATCGATTTTGAAAAATATATATATATATATTTTTTTTTTTTAATGATTTTGATATAGCTTATTTTGTGACAAATTGACTTGAATGTTTTATTTGAGATTTGCACAAATGTTACTGTCTACATTGTATTAATTGCACAGTGTATTTTAATTTAATTGTTATGCAGGAAAGGGATATTTGTTTTATTTTATTCAAGAAGCATTTTTATTCTATATATGCAGGCAGTTTATTTTTATTTCATTTGTTTTATACATTTTGATATTGTGCAGACCTCTGTTATTAAAGGAACCTGTGTGACATTTGGCACGAGGCTTTGTATTAAAACTGACTGTTTTTTTAAGGGTTTGCCTCAGAAAAAAATGAAGCTAACAGAGATGCTATGCTATAATGCTTTGGGGGAAACCCCAATTATGGCACAGAAAAAATATCGATATATATCGAGTATCGCCATTCAGCTAGAAAATATCGAGATATGACTTTTGGTCCATATCACCCAGCCCTAGTGACATGTATAAAACCTAGAGGATATCTTGATTTAACTAAATGGTCTTTTGTCTGTTCCTGTGACCAAACTTGACCCATTAAAGCTCACTCTCCCAGATATTGAATACAAAGCCACAGCTCTAAGCACAGCTAATGCCGCACCTACTGCACTTCCAGTTCTGCACTGATGTGCTGATAAACGGTAACATCTGCATACAAGCAAAGGATCCATATGAGCCTCACGAGGACTAGTTTTCTACACCTCCACCACAGTGACACACACCTCTTCTCCCCAGGCTGATATCAATTAAGCTCTGGAGCAGCAGCCGGATATAAGAGTCCAGGTAAATCATTGCACGTAAAAAGCAGACTGGCATGCTTCCTGCAACATAAAACGCCCTCTGATTAAATTACCCAAATGGCAGAATCCCAAGTGTCAAATCATTGCTTCTCCCTTGACGGCGGTCTGCTCCTCCTCAGCTGCAGCCGGTGTGATGTGCATGTGGATTACAGCGGGAGGAGAGGACCAACTGTTGCTCTAAGACGTTCACCCGGACCGACACATCCATCCTGGCTTTTATCAAGCTGCAGGAGAAGTCATAAATACATCTAACAATGAGTTGGAATAACAGTTTAGGTGATAGAAAGAGGCGTGATTCGAGTCAGAGTGACAGTGAAGTAGGGATGGGCGGTATGGACTAAAAAATGTATCACGATTATTTCTGGCATTTATCCCCATAACGATAAAAATGACGATAAAAAAACCTAAACTAACTAAACTACACCAATGAAATTGAATGAATAAAAACCAATTAAATTAGTACACCTGTACTGCAAAACTTCTTTCTTTCTTTCTTTCTTTCTTTCTTTCTTTCTTTCTTTCTTTCTTTCTTTCTTTCTTTCTTTCTTTCTTTCTTTCTTTCTTTCTTTCTTTCTTCCTTCCTTACTTCCTCCCTCCCTCCCTTCCTCCTTCCTTCTTTTTTCCCTTCCTTCCTTCCTTCCTTATTTCCTTCCTTCCTTCTTTCTTCCCTTCCTTCCTTCCTTCCTTCCTTATTTCCTTCCTTCCTTCTTTCTTCCCTTCCTTATTTCCTTCCTTCCTTCTTTTTTCCCTCCCTTCCTTCCTTCCTTCCTTCCTTCCTTCCTTCCTTCCTTATTTCCTTCCTTCCTTCCTTCTTTTTTCCCTTCCTTCCTTCCTTCCTTCCTTCCTTCCTTCCTTCCTTCCTTCCTCCCTTCCTTATTTCCTTCCTTCCTTCCTTCTTTTTTCCCTTCCTTCCTTCCTCCTTTCTTTTTCCCTTCCTTCCTTCCTTCCTTCCTTCCTTCCTTCCTTCCTTCCTTCCTTCCTTCCTTCCTTCCTTCCTTCCTTCCTTATTTCCTTCCTTCCTTCTTTTTTCCCTTCCTTATTTCCTTCCTTCCTTCCTTCTTTTTCCCTTCCTTCCTTCCTTCCTTCCTTCCTTCCTTCCTTCCTTATTTCCTTCCTTCCTTCTTTTTTCCCTTCCTTCCTTCCTTCCTTCCTTCCTTCCTTCCTTCCTTCCTTCTTTTTCCCTTCCTTATTTCCTTCCTTCCTCCCTGCCTTCCTTCCTTCCTTCCTTCTTTTTTCCCTTCCTTCCTTCCTTCCTTCCTTCCTTCCTTCCTTCCTTCCTTCCTTCCTTCCTTCTTTTTCCCTTCCTTCCTTCCTTCCTTCCTTCCTTCCTTCCTTCCTTCCTTCCTTCCTTCCTTCCTTCCTTCCTTCCTTATTTCCTTCCTTCCTTCCTCCCTGCCTTCCTTCCTTCCTTCCTTCCTTCTTTTTCCCTTCCTTATTTCCTTCCTTCCTCCCTGCCTTCCTTCCTTCCTTCCTTCTTTTTTCCCTTCCTTCCTTCCTTCCTTCCTTCCTTCCTTCCTTCCTTCCTTCCTTCTTTTTCCCTTCCTTCCTTCCTTCCTTCCTTCCTTCCTTCCTTCCTTCCTTCCTTCCTTCCTTATTTCCTTCCTTCCTTCCTCCCTGCCTTCCTTCCTTCCTTCCTTCCTTCTTTTTTCCTTTTTTTGACTTTATATCGTGAACGGTAAAATATCACCTATTCTTACAGTGAAGTACGTTTGAGTGAAACCGACCGTGTCCAGGGAGGAAATGAGGCTGCAGTTACTGCTGTCGCTAATCCTGCTGAAATGCACTTAAAACACAGTCTGCTGCAGCCCTTTTTAGGTTTATAGAACAAACTACCCGGAGGATTATTGTTCACATGGACACTGTTACTCCACAAAAACAGAAACAATAGATTTGCGCAGACAGCAAAGTAACTGGCCTAAAAACATTGTGGCCGGGGCATATTTTCTAGGTTTCAAAGATGATAAGCGGCTCAGGAGGTACAGCAGTCGCCGATTCCTCACCTTTCAGTCCGTAAGCCTAAGTGTGCTGAACCGCATTACCTCTGATATCAGTGTGTGATAGAGAAACCACTGCCGAGACATAAAGAGCTCTGAAAATGAAGAGAGTGCTGTTTAAATGGGTGGATGTGGTTTGCGGTGTAAAGAACTTTAAGTGGTTTCAAGTAGGGCTGTGCGATTAATCGATTTTAAATCTAAATCGGATTTATTAATCAAGACGATGTTAAAAAAAAATGTTTTACTTTGTTTGGCCAAGAAGATTGTTAATGTTGTCACTTTACTAAACTCAAGGAGGATTTACAGTATCTTTCAGTTGCACTTCATTCCCAATAGGGAAATTTGTTTATTATTCTTTCAAAATAAAGATAAAATATTTGAAACAATTTATTCCATTGTCTTTTGGAGTTTTACCAAAAAAATCGAAATCGAAATCGAAAATCTGGTTTTCAGAGAAAAACAATTGGGGATTTTATTTTTGTCCAAAATTGCCCAGCCCTAGTTTCAAGTAATTTAATTAAAAAACATGGGTGAAATAATGGCCTATGTTAAAACTCAGCATTGTCCTAAAGCCGCATGCAAATATAACAATAAAAATGACTAGCACTTGAATTAATTATTATGAAGTTTGTTGTTACTGTGACATCATATAACTTGGGCGTTGATCCACAAACACTGCAACAATTTAGAAGAAAAAAAAGAAAAATAAAAGAAATTCAGCAACAAAACAGAATCAAAGCTGCATGAAGTATCAAGACAAACACTGGAAAACTGAAACTGGAATATAGTTGACAGATCTGAGCTTGAGCAGCCATATCAAGGCTGCAGCTAAATCAATATTTTGATATATCAAACAAATATCAAAAGCCAAAGATTTCCCATCCAGAGCAGGTCTAGAGAAGTTCCTCCATCCCTTCATCTCCAGCAGACTGGACCATTGCAACAGAGTCTGCTCTTCCAACAAAGACTACGACTCAGGAGTTCTGAGGAAAACCAGGAAAACTAAACACATCACACCAGTTCAAACCCTCACTGTACCTAAAGAATAAAACCTTTAGGTCAAACCGCTTGTTTATAAATGAATGGATCCTGACATGAACCAGGTCTGAGATCTGCAGGGCCAGTCAGCCGGTGGAACTGATGCATTTAATAATGATGCTGCACAGAGACATCAAATGTTGAGATGATCAACATTTGACTTAAAATGCATCTGTTTCTTGTGTCTTTGTTGTGTCATTTTACTATAACTGCACTAGTGTATAGTGTTTTACTATTTTTCTGACATTGATCCATTTTATTCTTCTTTTCATCATCTATTTGATCTCGTTTTCGTTTGTCTTTAGTCCTGCTTTCATCATGTACTGTCTGGTTGCAATGTTTTTCTGGTGCATTCCTTTGCTTATTTAAAGCACTTTGAATTGCATCAGGGTTTCAAATGCGCTAAATAAAAACACTATTCTTTTTTTTTCTTCTTCAGACATGAAATCACTGCCAAATATGACATAATGCCAACATTTCTTTTCTGTTTCTGTCAGTCCTTTCAACTTTAATTAGATGGAAAACATCCCACCTTTCATATCCATAATATAACACTTAGGGGGGGATAAAAAGTTTTAAAAAAAAAACTACTACTGAACAACATAGTGTGCTGCCAGGACATGCTAGTAGAGCAGGATTAGTGATGCATAATATCTGAATATCTAGCGTAGATCCATCCCAGTCCCAGCAGAGTAATAACGCAACCCTGTTTAATTCCTGTTTTTTAAATGGCATCAACATGAGCAGTTATTATTCAAGGAAAAACGTGCAGGGATGCAACCCCGGGAACATTGCATGATGATTTCAGTTTCAAAAAGCAAGGAGAAGTGTAGAAAAGCACGCATATGGGTCGAGGTTTCCACAAAAACAAGATGCAGTAACTCACCGGCGGATGTTTTCACGGTGGAATCATGGCAAAGCCTTCAGCTCCAGTATCTGTCAGTTCCGACGCTGCGACGGCTCATCTCACACTCATCTAGGGCTCATTTCTGCTCAGGACTCTCCCTCTCCTCCCTCTTCCTCTTCTCTTCTCCCCACACTCAACAAGACTTTCCCAACATCTGTCACGGCACAGGCGCGCAGTTTCACTCCGCCCTCCTCCTCGTTAAGTCCCTCTCTGACTGCAGGATACCTAGGGGAGGTTTGAGCGTAATTGCACTACTAAAATAATTTAGGTCGACTCTGTCTTTCCCGTAGTGCGGTGATGCTGTGGTGAAGCTTCTGCCCTGCTGATGATGAGGATGAGGAGGATGAGGAGGATGATGATGATGATGAGGATGAGGATGAGGAGGATGCTTCACGTCTCTAAGCTCAGAACACAAGTTCTGCACGTTTCAGGCTGGATAAGCGCCCCATAGATCAATATGTAAAGACGTCTCTTATACTGTAAACATACACAAACGCTGTTCCTTTCTCGTGCACATCCGTCCATGATAAATTATTTCACATTTTAAGATTACAGAATGATTTAAAGGAATGTACAAATTTACTTAGGTTCAAAAAAATGTATAATGATAAAATATTTAAGTTATATGATCATGAATAGGCTGGGACTTAAACAGTACTATTGATATATGTGGTTGGTTTCTATTTAAGTGTATATTTTATTGTAAATATTGGTTACATTGACTGTTCTTTTTGTTTTGGTATTGAATAAGGGGCAGGTAAAATAAGACTTGTCTTCATCCTGCTCCTTTTCGATCATGGGTGTGTAGATTTAAGTGTACAAATGTACTACTGTAATATTGTCAAACTATGCACTACCATGCACGAAATAAATAAATAAATAAATAAGATTAGTTCTCAGAATCAAAAGGCAATATTTCCGCTCATTGGCAAAAAAAAAAGCAATGAGCCTTTGAATTCTGCTACTTTTCTGCATTGAACTACCATAAAATGTAATCTGATCTTTAGTTAAATCACTATAATAAATAAATACAGTGTGCTTTACTGTCAATGTGTCTTTACTTTCACAGCAGTTGAGTTGATAGATGGTCAAGTTTCCTTTAGGGCTGGATTATACCTCCACATTCAGGAATGTTTGACACTTCCTCTTTCCCAAACTGTTTCAGCTTAGACACATTTGTAGGTCTTGGCTCTGACTGGGAACCAGAAGATGGATTTTCTCCTCTCTGGACGTGTTTTGGTGGTGGGTTCACTTCACTGCGCACTGCGTCACCCCACACCTAAAGCCTGAATTATGGTTCTGCGTTAAATCGACGCAGAACCTACGCCAGGGCTTCCGCGTAGCCTACGGCGTAGGCTCTGCGTCGATGTAACGCAGAACCATAAATCATCCTTAAGCCTGCTGCTGGCGCGCAGCCACCGCGACGCGACCCCGGAGGATATCGGTAAACCTACAAGTTAATTTCTCCTCTTCATGATGGAAAGTGGTCCAAGCCAAGCTGCAGGGAAGCGAGCCAAATGCATCATGCTCCTCCACCGTGCGTCACCCTCGGGATGAGACTTTCATATCAGTCAGCCCTTTTTTGTGCCACACTTGGTTTTGAGTGATCTATCCAAATAATTAAACCTTTGTTGACATTCTGCATTGCAGATTGTCATGCTGCACTCCAGTAAATATCCATGTTTTTTGGAGAGCAGCAGATTCCTCCATCATGTCGACTTGTTAAATGATTTAACAAAGATATTGACCAGTTTCATTCCTTTTTTCAGGAATGTAGGTGTTACTTCTTCCCAGAGCAGGGGCGTCAATTGGCTATATCAAGGTACGGCAGCCGCCCCACCTCGGCTTCAAGGGAAAATGTAAATGTTTCTTTTTTTTTTAATACATTTATGGAATTACTCTGTGTCTATTTGTATTGATTATTCTATATACAATAACTACAAATGCAAATCAGAACAACATGATCGATTTCACTAGTTATTATACACTGCAAAAACTGAAAATCTTAACAAGAATATTTGTCTTATTTCTAGTTAAAATGTCTAATTTTTAGTCAAAAACAATCTCATTACATTTAAGACAAGACTCAAAAACAACCATTCTCACCTGTTTCAAGTAGATTTTCACTTAAAATAAGTGGAAAAATCTGCCAGTGGAACAAGATTTTTTTGCTTGTAATGAGAAGATAAATCTTTTCCCACTGGCAGATTTTTCTACTTATTTCAAGTGAAAATTTACTTGAAACAGGTGAACATGGTAAAATAACAAGTTATTTTTCTGGCGATGACTCTTGTTTTAAGTGTAATGAGATTTTTTGACAAAAAAATTGACATTTTAACTAGAAATAAGACAAATATTCCTTTTTTTTGAGTTTTTGCAGTGAGCGAGACTGCATTTGAAAAAGTTCCAATTTTCCTGACCACACAGATAAGCTCCATAGACTTCTGTGATGAGTATTTGCTGGACGTGTTGATTGATACTCTAGTTAAGTTCTGTGACTCGTAACCTTGCCATACCTTAGCTTCCACTGAATTGACGCCACTGTCCCAGGGCCGCCCCTCCCTAAACGCAGAGCCTCATCTTCCAACGGGGGCCACATTTTGCTCGAGGAGACGCATTTGCACGGTAAAAAGGAGGAGAGAAAAGACAGAGAGAGAGAGACCTGTAATCTGACCGATGATTGACAACACTCCACATCTGACCCATCAGAGAGATGCGCGCGCAGCCAGGCTCTTGCAGAACAGAAGGTGAGATTTCAACACGGCCTCAAAAAAACATCACGAATCAGGAGCCAGCAAGATAAAACAAACAGGTCAAAACAATAGGGAAACTCGTGCTGCTCTTGAAAGTGGGTTTGTTGTTGAAATAAACTTGTAGCACAAACACCAAGGCTGCCGCTCATTAGATAGAAATCTCTGTCTAGACTGGAGAATTGTGTTTTTCCAGCGGCCCTGATGAGCATTTATTGAACGCCTTGTTAACGCCCCCTGCATTCTCCTCTGCTGAAAAAGAGAGGGAAAATGACCAGTTTGGTCGTATAAGCTGTAAACTTCACCCAATATATAACATATCGGCTATAGTTTTATATCAATTTATGCTGTTAAGAAGGTTTCGACGTCATTGTTCACTTTGCAAAAGGTAAACGTGCATGTTTGGTTCTGATTTCAGACCTGCTAGTTTTCAGTGTTTGGTGGAGGGTTGAGGTGGTGGAAGTATTTTTTTTCTTTGATGAGTAATTGATGGCTATTTGTGACTTGGATTCATTTATTTATTTCAGTTTTAAGTTTTTTTATTTAAAGGGGACCTATTATGGCATCTAATACCTATTTTAAACAGGCCTTGAATGTCTTAAAAATAAGCTTTTGATTGTTTTTGCAAAATAAATTAGAAATTCAGCCTCTGATCCATGTCTTTATCTTCCCATTCTCTAACCTCATTATCTATGCAGGATTCTGAGTGGGCGGGGCTATGATAATGAGGCTCTGTGCTGATTGGCTGCCTGAATGACTGATACACCGCTACGAAAAAATGGCGGAAGCTCCGGCCGGCGGAGTTAGTTGTGGGCGTCGTTTCACACATCGGAGGCCGACCTATGTAAATCGCATTTTGGTTACTTAACGACGGGAGCAGAATCTTATTGGCTCGTAGATCCACATCACACTGGATGGATCATCCGGGCGGCTGTACAGACACTGCAGAATTTGGTTGCTTTCCTCCTTCTCTGAGTTGGCAGGCTGAGGAGAGACCACTTTATATATGTTAAAGCAAGAGAAAACCTGTTTTTCATAATAGGTCCCCTTTAATATTTATTCTCGGCCCTGGTTCCTGCTCTCCCTCACGTTTTGTTTTATGTCACTGAGGATTCAGAGCTGTGCCTTTACAGTCTCTTGGCTGGGCACCCACTTCTACAGTAGGAAGAGTAGCCACAATACTAAACTGTCTCTATTCATAGGTCATTTGTTTAACTGTGGATGTTTGAACACGTTGAAATGACTTTATAATGACTTTATAATCACTTTCCAGTCTTGTTCAGATCAGCCGCTTGTGACTGTTTGTCTTCAGAGATCTCATTTTTGTGAGACACGAATCACATCAATGGATGATTGTTTGGAGCAGCGAATATCTGAGTGCATCAGTTAAACAGATATCAGCCTCAAACACCATTTTACTCCAGGTGTGCAAACCGACTTCAGTTTGTTTTCGTTGAAGTCATTTGTCTGTGTGCTCACTGACCTTTTTCTCAATCACGATGATATGTTGTGTTCAATGAAAGGCACGTGAAATTATAACTGCGCATTATTAGCTGTTTCACATATGTTTGATTCTGTGAACCAGTAAAAAAAAAACAACAATCAGATCCCTGATTCAGTTCATTTCAGGGGATTCACATCATTTTTCCTGCCACTGTAAATGAAAGTTATTCATATTTGATTACTTCTGATTTGTCAGATCAAAGTTAAAGTCAGTGTAATGAAAGACCATCTTTATTGATTAATAATTGAATTACCTTCTTGTGCTGTAAAATGAATGTAGCTTTGTTGCAAATTTTCCCCTGCTTCTTTTTTCTTTTTTATGTGCTACTTTATTTGTGATGACGACCAAGAAGAAAGTCTAGCATTTTTAAGTACTTTTATTTTTAAATCTGGCCATTGCTCGACAGTTTAGTGCAGCTTATGTACTCGTGTACCTCAGTAGCCTCGGACCTCTGACACTTTCCTCTTTTATCATAAGTACAAATCCAGTTCTGTGGATGCAGAGGAGGTGGGTTTTCCTCCTTTTGCATCTATTGATAGTTCCCCCAAAATGAAAGTGTACCTAACAGCGTTATGACAATTTGGGAACAGATGGAGACTCCTGTTCAAACACGTTTAGTAAAATAAACTCAGTTTGCCTGTAGGGATCTTATTCACACCATCACCTAAGTGGAATGACATTGTTGAGTCTTGTCAAAGGCTTAAAATAGTAATTTATTCTGACATAAGTATATTGCCGAGGTGCTAACATTGATGGTCATTTCTGCTAACACATATTCCATTTGAACTCAAAACTGTTTTAACTCAGGTTGTTTTGGTCCCTAACAAAAGTTTAGATGCTTTGAAGTCTAATAACAGACTGAGGTCGGCACTAACTAGGATGTGATGATTTAAATCACTTTGTATAAAGAAATAAAACGGTTCTTGAGCCTCAACTAGGGCTGTGCGATTAATCGATTTAAAATCTAAATCGGATTTATTAATCAAGACGATGTTAAAAAAAAGGAAAATCGGAAAATCGATTTTCCTTTTTTGCAGCTGGCTGCATTACAGACAGAGCTCGTCTAGTCATCTTTGTTTGGTCAAAAAAATTGTAAATGTTGTCACTTTACTAAACTCAAGGAGGATTTACAGTATCTTTCAATTGCACTTCATTCCCAATTTAGGGAAATTTGTTTGCTATTTTTCTTTAAAAATAAAGATAAAATATAATTTTGATTTGTAATTATCATTTTAATAAAGTAAAAAAAAAAAATATTTGAAACAATTTATTCCATTGTCTTTTGTAGTTTTACCAAAAAAAAAATCGAAATCGAAAATCGGGTTATCAGAGAAAAAAAATCGGGATTTTATTTTTGTCCAAAATCGCCCAGCCCTAGCCTCAACGAAACATCTAAATAACATCTCCAGCAAAGTTAAATTCATGGACGCGATATAGTTTAAGAATGAAAGCAATATTTCATTTATAAAACTGTTCTTTAATATTAATAAATAATCAAATACATTATATTTGGACTTGGTGTAGCATTTGTCTAAACTTGTGGTCGCGTTATTGGACCACAGAGACACTTTGATGATCAACAGCAATAATATTATACTCAAGCCGGATTGAAACTCTTTATTCATCTCTGTTGAGCTCAAATAAAGGAAAGAAAAAATAAGGATAGATAAGCAGTAAAAGTTTCCAAGAATATATGAAAATAATGCAAAAATGCATTACGAGGAATACAGCTGCACCAGAACAGGCGGCTTCGCACAAAAGCTGCTTTTACTCAACAAAATAACCTCGAGCATGCCCAGGGTGCTGGAGAAGTGCAAATAATATTCATATGGGTGGCAAAATCCCCATGCTGTCAGCTCTGAGGGGATTTGGGATTTATTTATTTTTAAAACTGAGTTACACTGAGCGAGTGCTGGCGTGTTTCCAGGTGAGTACATTAGTAACACAGATTGGAGGGAGAGATGGGCAGCGATGCACGGGTCAGCCAAATCTCCGGATTGAACAGCAGTTGGATACTATGATGATGAATACGCCACCATACCGCGCAGGAGGTGAGAAACCCCCTCGGCAGACTAACGCTTTCACACGTCTCTGCCCGGCGGCGAGGTTTCACAGATGAATCACAGGGAGGGTTTTTGGACATGAATAGCTCTGATGACCAGTACTCGAGTTGAGGGGGGATGGCATCATAAAAATAAATAAAAACGGTCAAAATCATCCCCCCTGTAAAACTGCCACCCCTCCTTTCCATCCCTTATGTAATTTCATCAATGAATGTGGTTTTACTGATATTTCAACATTTAGAGTCATCACCAGAAAAATAACACCAGAAAAATAACCTATTTGACAATTTTCACCTGTTTCAAGTAAATTTGAAATAAGTAGAAAAATCTCCCAGTGGGACAAGATTTATCTTCTCATTACAAACAATAAAATCTTGTTCCACTGGCAGATTTTTCTACTTTTTTCAAGTGAAAATCTACTTGAAACAGGTAAAAATTGTTGTTTTTTCCAGTGATGAGTCTTGTTTTAAGTGTAATGAGTTTTTTTTGAGACATGAGACATTTTAACTAGAAATAAGACAAATATTCTTGTTAAGATTTTGCGTTTTTGCAGTGATCCATTTGACTTATCCTGTGAAGGACAGAGTCATATTGATAAGTTCAGAAAACTGTTTTTTATTGTTGTGTTTTGATGTATTTGATGTAAGCCCAGTGGATATTTAAAGCTTACAGAAGGCTGCATTTAACTGCTGCTATGTCATTCCTGCAGTATTTCTGCAGCTGTTTTGGTCACTGCTATTATTTGTAATATATTATATTATTTGTAATCAGCACAAATATGATTTCTTTTTACAATTCGAGTACTGCTGACGACCATCCTTCATACTCAGTTCAACTAAATCAAAACATTAAGACTTTAATATACAAAGTGAGATGTTTCCTCTGTTGTCAGCGCAGCAAAGCAGCTCCGTCCCACAGAGCAGAAACCTCCCCGTTTAATATCATCATCATATCATAGAAAAACAAACACATCATACGTACTTATTCTGAAGAGTAGATGTTCTGAATGGCTGCTTTGTGAGCCTGCCATCACATTACAGTGTTTTTCTCAAACACTTTCATCCAAAGTTATTGTTTTACACCCTCAATTATAAATGAAAGGAGGCTTCTCTTATCAAAAAGATTTACAGTACAAATAAAGTACGTGCATTGTAAAACATAGTAATGGCATTTCATTTTGTGTACATTTTTAAATGTCTTGCCTCAAAATTGTTCCATTAGAAAATGAACTGTGATGGAAACAGAGGAAATCTTTTTTTTTTTTTTTTTTTTCACAATAATTTTTACAATTCCCATTTTCACATTTACGATTTCTATTCTACCCACACTCCCACCCTCTCCATAATTGCCCTAGAGGGAAAAAAACAACAAAACAAAACAAAACAAAACAAAACAAAAAAAAACAAAAAATCATACATTAAGGGAGAACAAAATTAAATAAATATTTAAAAAAAAAATAACAAAAATAATGGCAGCAACAGCGATATCAAACTATATATATATCCATACATACATACAAACATACATACATATAAGGCACAAGTTCGAAAATAGAGATACTCATTGGTCCCCTTTGGAAAAATTCTCCAGTTTTTAATGGATTTTTTTTTTTTTTTTAATGGTTTAATGGAAACCAAAACAGAAGAAATTTTGATGAAAGGTAACTCGAATGTTAGAGAAGTTGGCTCTACAACTTCTGATTCGACATATAGCTCCACGCTGCTCTAATTGTAATTTAGGTTTGAAAAACATATTGTCGGTGCCTCAGATTGTTTTTGCCTCATACTTATGAATTGTTCTTATTGTAGGTGTTAAATAAGGACCATGTTTCATTTATCGTACGGTACACAAGTGTTTGCCAAAAAAGTTTCAGATGAAGCTTGTCCCACCAGGAGGGGAAGCGGCGTGAAAAGGCAGCGCTATGAATTACAACAGAATCACAAACAATTGGTATATTTGAGGTACTGAAAAGTCCATTTTAGTTGACACCACTTATCCCTTTTACACATTCCAGAAAGGACATCACATGGGATGAAATACGTCTTTAAACGAGCGGATTACTGCGTGATTCTCATGTGATGACACAACCTTCGGGTAAACTCATAATCTCTCAATCGGAGCGAAGCAGGAAGTGCTTGGCTGAAATTCTGGAACGCTCCCAGTAGGCGCCGAGGTCACGCTGAGGCCACGACCAAATTACAACGGACCTGAACCCCCTCCAGTTGGACCCAAACTTGATCCTACCCACACTTTTCCCACAATCCTACAGTATATCAAGCTGATGTCAGTTTCTCTTGAATTTTTTATAAAGTATTCTGCTCCTAGTAAACTGTAGCACACCATTGAAATCGAGCTACGTTGCTCTTATGAATATGAAATATTAATAGGGGTAGATATAAAATTGTTATATTGCTTAGGACTGCAAATAAGGAGTACATAATTAATCTTTGCTGATATTCGTGGTCTCCTCTTTTTCCACTGCCAATTTCCGTCAGGTTTTGGCTTGTTTCTTCTTCCCTGTGTCTTGTCTGGATGTGTCTCATCAGCTAATTGGAAACAGGACCTGGCACACCTGCCTCCCTTCCTCTCACCGCCCTGCGGTCCATAAACCTGCTGTAAAACCTGGCAACCTTCAACGGGTGTCAGTTTGTCTGTGATCTCCTGTATATGCTGTCCCAAAGCAAGTCTCCCCCCCATCTCTTCTGTTGTTAAAGGATTCCCTGGACCACATCCCAGAACTCTCTCTGCCAGCAACCCCTCCCAAATCCTGAGACCTGCACAGGCCGTCCAGATAATCCTCCTTTCCACTCCGCAATAAACTCTCCATCCTGTTTTTGGGTTACAACCTCTGAAAATCAAACACAGAAGAAAGCTTATTGCTTGGTTTAACAAGCTCATCAATAGTTCTAGTTTTTGAGGTATTGACCTACAAATAAATAAATCAGGGATAGGAATCCTATCAACAGTGCCATGCAGAACAAAAAAAACAACATTTTATCTTTCTTTTGAGAAAGATGGAGATGAAGCTGCAAACAAAAATTAAAGCTGCAAGCAGCGATGAACGGGCCCTCGCGCGTGCAATTTTCACCAATAAAGATCAAGGACTCAAAACTAAGTCCGATGACACCACCCGTGACTCTTTATGTCAAACCATTCAAAAGAAATGGCAGAAAATAGGAACTATCAAATATGGCCCAATCAGATGAAGGGGGGGGGCGCGATTTTTGGCATCTATCGTCACCACGGTAACGCTTTTGACTGAGAAAAGTAAGGATCGCAGGATGGAGACGCACATTTTGATGTATAACACACCTGGGTGCACGTTACGGTTCGGGCCGCATTAACGGCCGAAGAAATTGCCTAAATTGCGCCAAAATTACACGATTAATTCAAAATGTCCGACTTCCTGTTCGGTTTCGGCCATGGCGCCAAGAGACTTTTCTTTAAGTTGCGACATGATACAGGTGTGTACCGATTTTCGTGCTTGTACGTCAAACCGTATTGTGGGGCTTGAGGCACAAAGTTTTCTAGGGGGCGCTGTTGAGCCATTAGGCCACGCCCATTAATGCAAACCATTAAATATCACATTTTTCGCCAGGCCTGGCTTGCGTGCAAAATTTGGTGACTTTTGGGGCACGTTTAGGGGGGCAAAAAGGCCCTCATTTCGTCGGAAGAAAAAGAAAAACGAGAAAAATTCCTACAGATACAATAGGGCCTTTGCACTGTCAGTGCTCGGGCCCTAATAAAAAAGGAACATAATGAAGAAGGAAATTAGTGTTACCTTTTATTTGGTTTCAGTTTTGCATTGTTCATTGTATTTTTATAATCTTTAGTTATTTCAGTTAACAGCATTGTTTTTTCATTATTAGTTCAGTTGTAGTCTTAGTTTGGGTAAACTTTAACTGTAAATAACGTGCGAGAGCAGCTAGCGTTTTGTTTAGTAAACAGAATTGTCATAAAAATCATAAAACAGAGCAGATAAAAATATTAACTGTAAAGTGCCTCCATCTCCACAAAGTTATGTTTCTGCTGTGTTTGCTTGGCTTTTATAAATAAAACTGAATCTGTTAGAAAAAGATAAGCTTGTTTCCCCACCAGTCCGTTATCCCCTGAAGCTTTTAAATAGGTCCTTTGTGACACTTCACACTCCTTCAATCGAACAAAGAGACTGTGTTTTCACCAGAGCAGGGAAAGCTGTTCCTGCCAAGTTAAAGCTGTCGAAGTCAATGAGCCGTTTTTAGCATTGTTTTTGTGATGCCCAAATGTACTTTCATCACATGTGCTATCACAACATAATACATCCTTAAAGAAATTATGCATATTTTAATTATATTCCTTCAGACTTTATTCATATTCAGATTGAGTGAATTTAAGGCCCCGTTTACACGGAGCAAAAACGGAGGCGTTTTCATGCGTTTTGGCCGTTCGTTTACACGAAAACGCAGCTCAAAGCCCCCAACAACGATCATTTCTGAAAACTCCGGCCAAAGTGGAGATTTTCAAAAACTCCTTTTTCACGTTTGCGTCTAAACAGAGAAAACGGAGGAAAACAGAGATTTACGTCACATTATGCAACAGAAACGTCACCAGCAGCGTCATGAGTGCGACCTGTGTTTACAATTAGTTTGGCCACCGTCAATATTTTCTTTTATTTTACCTGTTTTAAATTCTAAAGTCACACTTAAAAGTAACTCCACTTCTCTGTCACTCCAAACGAAAGACTCTCGTTCATCTTGGAAGTAAAGCCGCGTACCCTACGCCGTAGGCTCTGCGTTGGTGTAACGCGGAACCATAAATCAGCCTTAACTTGAAGTTACAGGTGTCATTTGTTGATGTTTTTCCAGGATTCTGATTGGCTGGCATGACGTTAACAGCGTTTTCATGCGGGTCCGTGTAAACGAGGATATTTTTGAAAACGTAGAGGGGAAAATATCCGTTTTTGGAAATACCCGGCTACGTGTAAACGTGGCTTAAGACATAATAGGAGCTAAAATGGTTGGTTTCAGAGAACCGAAAGAAAAAGCAGAGGATGTCTGATCCTGTGGACTTGGTTATTGCAGCTGCATCGAGTTTCAGTCACAGAGGCAGCAAATTAACACCGAAGATCTTTAACAAGCTCATCAAGCATTCAGCGGGTGGAGACAGGTGAAGAAATGAGGAGGAACAAGCTGGTGGGCTTGTCAGGGCTCAGCGAGCAGCACAAACATTCTTCCCCAGGTTCATGAGAGGCAGAGCTTATCCCAGCTGTCGTTGGGTAAGAGGTGGCACTAACCCCGGACAGTCACCTGTCAATCACAAGCAGCAGCTCGAAAACACACATTACCCTGTTGTTTTGTTAATCAGGTGAGGACGCTGAAGCACTGAAGAGGCTCCCGTACCAAACAAGTGGAAGATGCTGTTTCAGGAAGGTTTTTAAATCCTTTAACCCTTGTACCGTCTTTGGGTCAAAATGACCTAATTATCCTGTCCTTCTTTCCTGCTCTCTCCTTCCTTCTCCCTTCCTCTTTTTTCCCTTCCATCCTTCTTTTTTCCCTTCCTTCCTTCTTTCCTCCCTTCCTTCTTTTCTCCATTCCATCCTTCTTTTCTCCCTTCCTTCCTTCTTTCCTCCCTTCTTTCCTTCCTTCCTTCCTTCCTCCCTTCCTTCCTTCTTTTTTCCCTTCCTTCCTTCTTTTCTCCCTTCCTTCCTTCTTTTCTCCCTTCCTTCCTTCTTGTTGGAACTATTAATAAGTTATCATGCTTGCTATTAACAGGACGTATGATGATTTGCTTACGCCTGTGACACACTGATAAAACAATGCTGTGTTTAAGTGATTATAAGTACTGCACAAGAAGTTTCCGGATATCAGCATAGAGCAGATATCTGCAGAGAAGAGGAAACTTCTTGTTGCTAAACAAATGAGAACAAGAACAAATCAATGCCTGACTCAATACCTGAATCCGCTGACTGTGACCACTCCTTTCCCCTCCCTTTAGGGGCGCAGTTAGCTATGTAATCTAGGGTACACCCAGAGTAAATAAAAGCAAGGAAGCAGCAGAGACAAATCAGAGTATGTTGGAGATCTTACAAATCTCGACTGCTCTCCTTGCAAGTAAATTCTAACCGTCTTGTGTCTTTCTTTGTCTCCAGAGAGTTTGATGTTACAAATGTTACGTGCCTGAACCTAACACTTCTTTCCTCCCTTCCTTCTTTTCTCCATTCCTTCCTTCTTTTTTCCCTTCCTTCCTTCTTTTCTCCCTTCCTTCCTTCTTTCCTCCCTTCTTTCCTCCCTTCTTTCCTTCCTTCCTTCTTTCCTCCCTTCCTTCCTTCCTTCCTTCTTTTTTCCCTTCCTTCCTTCTTTTCTCCCTTCCTTCCTTCTTTTCTCCCTTCCTTCCTTCTTTCCTCCCTTCTTTCCTTCCTTCCTTCTTTCCTTCCTTCCTTCTTTTCTCCCTTCCTTCCTTCTTTCCTCCCTTCTTTCCTTCCTTCCTTCTTTCCTTCCTTCCTTCTTTTCTCCATTCCTTCCTTCTTTCCTCCCTTCTTTCCTCCCTTCTTTCCTTCCTTCCTTCTTTCCTTCCTTCCTTCTTTTCTCCATTCCTTCCTTCTTTCCTCCCTTCCTTCCTTCCTCCCTTCCTTCCTTCCTTCTTTTTTCCCTTCCTTCCTTCTTTCCTTCCTTCCTTCTTTTCTCCATTCCTTCCTTCTTTCCTTCCTTCCTTCTTTTCTCCCTTCTTTTCTCCATTCCTTCCTTCTTTCCTCCCTTCTTTCCTTCCTTCCTTCTTTCCTTCCTTCCTTCTTTCCTTCCTTCCTTCCTTCTTTTCTCCATTCCTTCCTTCTTTCCTCCCTTCTTTCCTTTATTCCTTCTTTTCTCCATTCCTTCGTTCTTTTCTCCCTTCCTTCCTTCTTTCCTCCCTTCCTTCCTTCCTCCCTTCCTTCCTTCCTTCTTTTTTCCCTTCCTTCCTTCTTTTCTCCCTTCCTTCCTCCCTTCTTTCCTTCCTTCCTTCTTTCCTCCCTTCCTTCCTTCCTTCCTTCTTTTTTCCCTTCCTTCCTTCTTTTCTCCCTTCCGTCCTTCTTTCCTCCCTTCTTTCCTTCCTTCCTTCTTTCCTTCCTTCCTTCTTTTCTCCCTTCCTTCCTTCTTTCCTCCCTTCCTTCCTTCCTTCCTTCTTTTTTCCCTTCCTTCCTTCTTTTCTCCCTTCCTTCCGTCTTTCCTCCCTTCTTTCCTTCCTTCCTTCTTTCCTTCCTTCCTTCTTTTCTCCCTTCCTTCCTTCTTTCCTCCCTTCTTTCCTTCCTTCCTTCTTTCCTTCCTTCCTTCTTTTCTCCATTCCTTCCTTCTTTCCTTCCTTCTTTCCTCCCTTCTTTCCTCCCTTCTTTCCTTCCTTCCTTCTTTCCTCCCTTCCTTCCTTCCTCCCTTCCTTCCTTCCTTCTTTTTTCCCTTCCTTCCTTCTTTCCTTCCTTCCTTCTTTTCTCCATTCCTTCCTTCTTTCCTTCCTTCCTTCTTTTCTCCCTTCTTTTCTCCATTCCTTCCTTCTTTCCTCCCTTCTTTCCTTCCTTCCTTCTTTCCTTCCTTCCTTCCTTCTTTTCTCCATTCCTTCCTTCTTTCCTCCCTTCTTTCCTTTATTCCTTCTTTTCTCCATTCCTTCGTTCTTTTCTCCCTTCCTTCCTTCTTTCCTCCCTTCCTTCTTTCCTCCCTTCCTTACCTTATTTTCTTCCTTCCTTCTTTTCTTCCTTCCTTCCCTTCCTCCTTCCTTGACCCAAAGACAGCACAAGGGTTAAAAATACTCTATGTATGATTGTTATGTCACTATTGTCTCCTTCTCAAGTAGTATGTACAAAAAGAAACATAGGGAAGTGTAAATACTGTCCATGAATGTAAGAGCTTGGTGTGTGGACCTGAATTTTAAAATATGAGCAACCGCCGTCCAAGTTCATAATTGACTTATCTGCTAAAGTAGCCTCAAGCCAACCGGTTCCTCTTTTTTCTCCCTTAAAAGATACACTGCCAACAGAACTAGCCAACATTTTTCAAAGACAATCCTTTTTATTTAAAAAGAACAGCATTCTTCCCGTGGGCTTTCTGGACTGATTGAGGTTGACTTGAATCAGCGCAGCAAAGGTTGCAGACGGCCTGCATGTAGCACGCTGACCACTTTGATTCCTCTTGGTGGAGGGGGGATCAAAGTAGGCGGCTGATTTAGAAACGGTTGCTTTTTGCAGAAAGTGAAAAAACGATTTTTATGAAAAGATTGTTTTTACTGCATCACAGTGATTTTATTCATAAGAGGACTTAAGTTCCACGAATGCCATTTCTTTGAGTGGGGGAGCAGCATGTTGCTGTCCATGGTAGCGTTATGTAATTTCACCATAGAACATGTCTCTGCTTAATCCTGTGTCTGTTTTTTTCTTTTCTGCGAGTATTTGTGTGAGACCACCTGTATTTTAAAATGGCTATAATCTAACCCAGAAGACTCTCCTGCTACCCAAGTGGTTTTGGTGCTCGTATGTACGCAAAGAGTTCATGTGCACAGAAGTGTAAGGGCGCTTTCAGACCTGTGGCCCGTTTGTGTTGTTCCGATTCAGGTACTAAATCGATACAGTTGTTTCGTTTTTCGTTTGTGGCGTTTGTGTTCACAAGGCAACTGTCTGTCACGGTTCAAAGCTGTTAAAAAATGCAATGCGCGAACCAGCTGTTCTCTCATTGGTCAGAAATGAACGTGGAAGGAGTTTCCTCTGACGTACCCCGGGAAAAACAACAATGGTTATAACCCCTTTCACATACTGTAGAGGGTGCAAAGCGCAGACCGCCACCGGCGATCCTATTTATTTTGTATGTACTACCGCGGCGCAAGAGCGGACCGTTGTGAGAGGGCGCCTGCCGCGTCATTTGCGCCGCACCTGCCTGCCTGTAGCAACCCAAGATTTTGAAGGAACAGGGTTGGAGTGTTTCCAGATGGGTGTAGTTTATTGAAGATTTGTGCATAGCACCAAAAACGTCGAACACCGTGAAAACTGTGACACAAAATGACACAGGTAAATTAGCATACAACAGGCACACACTATAAACAACAACTGCATATTAGCGGGCAATACAAAATGACAGAGTATATGAAATACTATACAAATCAATATACAGTATAGAAATGAATCGTACCTCGCTCCGCTGATCAAGGGTGCTAAGGGGAATCCTTGGAAAGCTGCCACCAATACTGTTGCAAAAGGCTAGTTAGCCATGAACTTTGCTACACAAAAAAAAACTGTCTTCTTTTAAATTCTCGATAATTCTATCTCTAAATGGCACAAAAAGGCATACAATAACACTGTTAACCAATAATGAGTGGAGTGAAACAAAATTAAACACTCATTAACAGTGGAGAGAAGACGTTAAAGATAAATTATTATGAGCTGTTTTTCTTGCTAATATCTTCTTCGAGGTCTCGTCTTTCTCTGAGCTTGACCTGAAGCGTGCACCCGGGAGTTACAAGGCACGAGAAATTTAAAGTGACAGTGCTCAATAAACACAACTCACGGCCACTTACACTGCCGAAATTGAAAATGTTTTAATTTCACCGTGCCGCGCTGTGACGACATCTCGGCACGTCCAATAGGAGAGAAGGGAGAAGAGAAAAAGTTGTGTCCAATAGGAGAGAAGGGGGTGGGTTCTCTGTGCCGACTCTTCTCCTTGCGCCGCGTTAGCACATACACAGTGAATGGAGTTGTGTCGGTGGCTGTGTCGATTATGTTCTCACTGCAAACGAACCGCTCCAGGTCTGGAATGGAAGAGAGCCGAGGCCACCGCTCCTAGGTGATCTCGGCTCCCTTGTTTTGTCCCGCATCCGAGCGCGAATGCTGTGTTCAGATATACCAAACGAACCGATCTTTAGGGGGAAACGCTCCCTGTTTCGGAACAACTGCCCCAAACGGGACAGGAGTGAAAGCACCCTTAGAGTGATAGAATACACAGGTAATGTCACCGAGGGATTAAAAGTGTAGCACATGGATACCCAGGGTCTCGATCAAATTGTGCTATGGGTGTTTTATGCATCTATGGTGAACTTATGACGCGTCTCTGCCATAGCTGGAGGCTCTACAGCGTAGCCGGACAAGCAGCTACATATATTTATGTTAAAGGGGACCTATTATGAAAAACAGGTTTTTTCTTGCTTTAACATATATAAAGTGGTCTCTCCTCAGCCTGCCAACTCAGAGAAGGAGGAAAGCAACCAAATTCTGCAGTGTCTGTACAGCCGCCCGGATGAGCCGTCCAGTGTGATGTGGATCTACGAGCCGTTAAGATTCTGCTCCTGTCGTTACGTAACGAAAATTAGATTTACATAGGTTGTCCTCTGATGTGTGAAACCACGCCCACAACTAACTCCGCCGGCCGGAGCTTCCGCCATTTTTTCGTAGCGGTGTATCGCGTCATTTAAGCAGCCAATCAGCACAGAGCCTCATTATCATAGCCCCGCCCACTCAGAATCCTGCATAGATAATGAGGTTAGAGGCTGGGAAGATGCAGACATGGCTCAGAGGCTGAATTTCTCATTTATTTAGCAAAAACAATCAAAAGCTTGTTTTTAAGACATTCAAGGCCTGTTTAAAATAGGTATTAGATGCCATAATAGGTCTCCTTTAAGCTAACCATGACTGCAACAGACCTTGATAGACTTGCACTTCCTTCATAAACCTTCAACATTTTTAAACCAAACAGAAAGATAGATTTCTGCAATGTCAATAAAATTTACTGTTTCTGAGCATTTATCAGCTCAGCTCATATAAGAACTGCAAGTTCCAGTGCTGCAGAACACCACCCAGCATTTGATGATGTAACAAAAGCCACACGCAGATAGCAAAAGATGTTAATGTTGAATTGTGGTCAAAAAGGTTGATTTTTGGTTAAGGTCGACAATTGATGGTGGATCAACCATCAATCCATCATCCAATTCTAATGCTAACGTGTAACAAATGTTGAATCAACGTATTCCGTTTGTCGCAGACCTGACTTCAACATGGATTCAGTGTTTCTGCCTAACCATATTTCAACATTGATTCACTGATATTTTGCTATCAGGGACATGAAGCTGGTTCTCTCTATCAGCTGCACAGATGGAACATGCATCAAGCTGGACTTTACAGGACACAACCAGCACGTCCAACTTCCAATGCAGTTTATTAGATCAGTTATCTTCTAATGCATGTTTTTCTTTCCCTGAAAACAATATACACTACTCTATTTTAACAGTGATCTATATCGTTTGGCACAACTTTCTATATGTATAGACAGTCTTTTTGCAAAGGTTTTGCTTATAACATCACTTTCTCTCCCTATTTGCCTAAGTTAAGGCATTCATAACTCCATGTTTGGGATTTGGGGGGAAAAAGTCAAAGCTTGACTTAAAGTAGACTTCAACCACAATGTTTATTGAATGTTATCTGCAGCATGAAAATACAAGATGACTTTTACAGTCATTCTGGCCGTTGTGCCCGTTTCTACATTTGATCTTCCCACTGGATTATGTATTTTGGCCAAACTTGTGTTAATGGTTCAAATATAGCACAAAAACCAAACAAGCTGCCGAAGGGTAAAAGAGAAGCACAGAAAGAGAGGACAAGGGAGTCATTGTTTGGATAAATAGATATCCTGTTTGCACATGTCTTACTAAATACTTTTAATTTCCTGAATGTACGCATAATGGCTGGACATTGTATCGATGTTTTCAAACACATTGGGACACTAACGGCAGCGGATTTCATAAATTATCAAACGTTTATGATTCATTAAGGGAAAAAAGTTGTATCCTTCCTTCACACCTTTTACAAACGAAATGGCCTGAATGTGTACAGAGTTATAAAAGCATTTGATCAATTTTGCAGAATCTGCACAAAGTCTGCTTTTACCTCAAGCCGGTGTGTTTATTATTCACTGGAACCGTAAACTTAACACCATGGGACAAACCTTAGTGTAACAAAGTTTTCATTGTTTTCTGTCAGAGCAAATTATACACAACCATTTCCAAAATTTACAGTTTTTGAATTTCTGTGAAATATTAAATATATCACCACAAAATAAATGACATTGCTTTCCAGGTTAGCTTGGTGTAAATTATTCTAAGCAGTGTTGCTTTAGGTATAGTTACTAAAGTTTTCAATGTTTGGAAATGCTTTAAATCTTAAAAAAGTAATTAGTAATTATTCAAAGGGTATAGTCTATCTGGGATTTTCCTCACCACACAGAAATTGTTTTCTCAGAATATAAGCAGATTTTCAGGATGCTTTGAGTTTTCCATTTGGCTCCCGGTAGGTGATGCCGGTCCAAGGCTCAACCTCACTTTCCATTTTAATTAATCCCCATCGCCTCTGGTTCTCTGATTACAGCAGGGCAGCCTTGCACATCTTCATTTCCCCCGCACAAGCCAGTGCATCTGTCAGGCAGGAGGCTGCTCAGGCCGCCGTACAAATGTACGGGTTACTCCGGTTAACTCTCAGCCCAGTTACACTGGGTCTTGTTAGAATAAATATAGATACCTTGTCCACAGAACACAATGAACCATAAATCCAATAAAACATATAAACCACTTCAACATATTCAGCTTCTGAAACTAATGTTTTTTTTGTTTTAGAAGGAGGAACCTGAGTAAGCAGCTCATCAATAACCGAATGTGGAAAGAACAACATAGATGCCCCGAGGGGAACCGGTGATCTACATATGAAGATACATCTGTCTGCACAGTATTGTTTACCCCTGGCTTTAATTAGACGAGAACCCCCTGAGAAGGAACTGCATCACCAGTAACTGGAGCTAATTAGGAAAAAGAACTAATGAAGCTTTTTTTTGCCACAAGAACTCACTCCGACAGAAGACAAGGATGTCAACAGAGAGCAACGTTCAGAGTCCTGTCAGTTTGCTAGGACCGTTTATCAGACCCTTGGGATTTAACAGTGACTATTAACTAGCAAGCTCTCAGCGGCTGTCCTTTTCTGTTTCCTTGTGATTAGCTGGAAAACAGACAGGTTTTCAACAACATATGGCTGATTTTCAGGAATTAGACGAACATTGAGTTTGAGTGAATCCCTGGGTTTGTTACCTTTGATCGCCATGCTCTATTTTCCTCTAATATTTGTGAGGTTTTCTGCTTGTGTTTTTAAAAAATAGAAGACTTTCACCATCATCTGTAAACATTTTTTTTCTTTTTTTAACAAGCTACAGAATTAAAGATCAGTGAATATTAATAAACAAATAAAAAATCAAGGATACAAAAATGTTTTAAGTTGGTTGATGCCATTATGAAGATGTTTCAGCTTTGATCGACGAGGGAAATCATCCACAACCCCATTTCCAAATCTAAATATAATCGGACTGCAATGATCTGCTAATAATGTGAGCTTGAACCCAGAAGGAAAAGAATAAAACATAGCGCTTGCTTCAAACTGTGTTAAATTTAACTTATAACTTTTAAGGCCATGTCTGGCCCAGATAGGACTACCAGAGCTGTAACTGGGCCAAAGATGCCAAACATATTTGCACAAATGACTGCCATAACTGAGTCGCCCTTTTGAAGTGGTATCATTTTCTTTTCAGAGTAGATTGTTTCTCTAACACAGGGGTCGGCAACCCGCGGCTCTAGAGCCACATGCGGCTCTTTAGCGCCGCCCTAGTGGCGCCCTACCACTTTGACCTTTTTTTTCTTTTTTTTTCTCTCTTTTTTCTTTTTTCCTTTTTTTCTTCCTTTTTCCTTTCCTTTTTAATCTCAACATTTTGACTTTTTTCTCGACATTTCGACTTTTTTCTCGACATTTCGACTTTTTTCTCAACATTTCGACTTTTTTCTCAAGATTGTACTTCAACATTAATCTTGACATTTCTACTTTTTTCTCGAAATTTTGACTTTTTTCTCGACATTTCGACTTTTTTCTCGACATTTCGACTTTTTTCTCAACATTTCGACTTTTTTCTCAAGATTGTACTTCAACATTAATCTTGACATTTTGACTTTTTTCTCGAAATTTTGACTTTTTTCTCGACATTTCGACTTTTTTCTCAACATTTCGACTTTTTTCTCAAGATTGTACTTCAACATTAATCTTGACATTTTGACTTTTTTTTCAACATTTCAACTTTTTTCTCGAAGTGCATAATGAAAAAAAAATCTTCCCCCAGTTCTAACTAATATAGATACATGCAGCATGTGTTGGCTTCATTCTAAGTTACTAAGTTACTTCAACATTAATCTTGACATTTCGACTTTTTTCTCTAAATTTTGACTTTTTTCTCGACATTTCGACTTTTTTCTCAAGATTGTACTTCAACATTAATCTCGACATTTTGACTTTTTTCTCGACATTTCGACTTTTTTCTCGACTTTTCGACTTTTTTTTCAACATTTCGACTTTTTTCTCGAAGTGCATAATGAAAAAAAAAATCTTCCCCCAGTTCTAACTAATATAGAAACATGCAGCATGTGTTGGCTTCATTCTAAGGCTGATACAAGACTTTTTTGCGGCTCCAGAAATTCCAGAAACATTTTGGGTTGCCGACCCCTGCTCTAACATATATATCTCTTACCAATCAACTTAATTTTCAATGCAAATTTAATAGCTCCTATCCTTAATTTTGTCTTTATGCTATTCAATATTCCTCTATATCTTGGAACCTGACTCTTATCATCGTAAATATTGACTGGAGATTTTTTCCTTTAAAGAAATCAATTTTTTTAAGTGCTTTTAAATGCTTTTCGTTTACCTTGTGAAACGTTCTCTGAAATTGATCCTCCTGGAATCCTTGGAGCTTCTTTCATTTAGATTTCCATAAACTCACTTATGTAAATCTCTGTATTTATGACTGGAATCTGTGGGGGACGATCAACCGATTTCAAAGGTCACATTGATGCTATTCCACAGACCGACGCATACGTTCACAAATAGACCATTTATCTTTTTAATCCATGTCGAGGCCTCAGCTGTTGCCGCCGTCAATGACACTCCAATTAAAGCTGAGTGTTACTTTGTTCTGTAGGGTAAAGACTTTGGCATCACATTAAAGACTCTTAACCTGACACTTAAGCCACAAACCTTGAGCTTATTTGATTTCTGTACAGTACATGACTAATTTGTATGTAAAGCTGGTGTAAAAATATTATTTAAAAAAGGAAAGAAGCACGAGTCAATGCAACCCTTTAACCGGAGAATCCCCAAAGACGGAGCATTAGGAATGGGTGATATTTTACCGTTCACGATATACCGTCAAATAAATTCCCCATGGTAAGAATTTGTCATCTCACGGTAAAAACGATAAATTCCCGTTGATGATGTTTTTGTGTAAAACTGATTTATGGTTCTGTGTTAAATCCACGCACAACGTACGTGAAGGAAGGAAGGAAGGAAGGAAGGAAGGAAGGAAGGAAGGAAGGAAGGAAGGAAGGAAGGAAGGAAGGAAGGAAGGAAGGAAGGAAGGAAGGAAGGGAGGGAAAAAACAAGGAAGGAAGGAAGGAAGGAAGGAAGGAAGGAAGGAAGGAAGGAAGGAAGGAAGGAAGGAAGGAAGGAAGGGAAAAAACAAGGAAGGAAGGAAGGAAGGAAGGAAGGAAGGAAGGAAGGAAGGAAGAAAAGAGGAAGGAAGGAAGGAAGGAAGGAAGGAAGGAAGGAAGGAAGGAAGGAAGGAAGGAAGGAAGGAAGGAAGGAAGGAAGGAAGGAAGAAAAAGAGGAAGGGAAGAAGGAAGGAGAGAGCAGGAAGAAGGAAGGAAGGAAGGAAGGAAGGAAGGAAGGAAGGAAGGAAGGAAGGAAGGAAGGAAGGAAGGAAGGAAGGAAGGAAGGAAGGAAGGAAAGGAGAAGGAAGGGAGAAAACAAGGAGGAAGGAAGGGAGAAAACAAGGAAGGAAGGAAGGAAGGGAAAAAACAAGGAAGGAAGGAAGGAAGGAAGGAAGGAAGGAAGGAAGGAAGGAAGGAAGGAAGGAAGGAAGGAAGGAAGGAAGGAAGGAAGGAAGGGAAAAAACAAGGAAGGAAGGAAGGGAGGAAGGAAGGAAGGAAGGAAGGAAGGAAGGAAGGAAGGAAGAAAAGAGGAAGGAAGGAAGGAAGGAAGGAAGGAAGGAAGGAAGGAAGAAGAAGGAAGGAAGGAAGGAAGGAAGGAAGGAAGGAGGAAGGAAGGAAGAAGGAAAGGGAAGAGGAAGGAGAAGAGGAAGGGAAGGAAGGAAGGAAGGAAGAGAAGGAAAGAAGGAAGGAAGGAAGGAAGGAAGGAAGGAAGGAAGGAAGGAAGGAAGGAAAGGGGAGAAGGAAGGGAGAAAACAAGGAAAGGAGGAGAAGGAAGGAAGGAAGGAAGAAAGAAAGAAAGAAAGAAAGAAAGAAAGAAAGAAAGAAAGAAAGAAAGAAAGAAAGAAAGAAAGAAAGAAAGAAAGAAAGAAAGAAAGAAAGAAAGAAAGAAAGAAAGAAAGAAAGAAAGAAAGAAAAATAAATTCCCGTTGATGACATTTTTGTGTAACAAACATGGCGGATCTGAGAGCGAGATAGATTTATAGCTAAAAAGGTGGAGTTGAATTGGTATTTATTTTATCGTCATTTTTATCGTTATCAGGATAAATGCCAGAAATGATCGTGATACATTTTTTCGTCCATACCGCCCATCCCTAGGGAGCATCAGCACAGCTGAACCACTGGAAAAATTATGAATGCGTGCCGCCAGCTTGCGTTATGGGCTGTTATGTCAGTGCGTGTGTTTTGCGAAGGGGTTTTCTCTCGCTGCTTAGAATAAACTACTAATCTTTTAAACATCATAGCACATGTGTGCATCAACGGGAATCACAGATGCACAGCAACTGTGCCATGCAAAGGGATTAGAAGTTGGGAATCATGAATGATTTTGTTTAGCTTCCCGTTTCCGCCTGGATTCGTTGATAATTTTCTCCTGGACACGTGACAGAGCTGCCGAAGGTCTACGGTCATGGGCCGATACACACAAACACATGTCACACAGATGTTACGGTTGGAGCCAACGCTTCATTTCTCACTGCACAGCTGTGTTTTCATTTACTATATTATCCATTTGTCAGATTCACCTTGTGGCACGTCATGAAATATACAAACAATCTATGATGTGTTTTTCTGCAGACATAATGAACCAAGAAATGTTTGCACTATGAAAAATAAAGTTCTTTACATCGGAGTCGACTAAAATAAGAATTAACTGTTACACAAATTTCCGTGCAAGGCTTGATTTGACAGGGTTCTTTCACACAGCAAACACAGTAAATTGGTAAGCCATCTCCATCGTGAGGATTAGGTGATATGGAAATGTATTTTCCATGCTCAACAAAGAATATTAATGTAAAACTAAAGCTATTATTTAAAATAGAAGTTTTTAATCCTTCAGTAGAGAATGGAAAATAGGAATAAGATATGTTGGGAGCGTTGTTAGCTCCTCGGCTACCCCTGGCTCAAAATGTGTCCTCTGTAGAGGACTTTTATAGACTTAAATATCTCCCACCCCCTGCAAACAATCAAAGTTACTCCTTTTGTTCTCTAAAAGAGGACATTTAGGATTTACTTATATTTAAAATGACACTGACTCTCACACAATGTTAATCTTTTCCTCTCTCTTTTACTCACTCAGTCACTAACACACAAGCCCCTTATCTCTTAATGCAAGCACACACACACACACACACACACACACACACACACACACACACACACACACACACCAAATCAATATGTGATTATGCTGGGAGAAAAGCTTTTTGGTTAAACCAGTCTCCAACTAGATTAAGATAGCTCTTTAGACCCGTATAGCTACATATGCAAAAAGGAAAAAAGAGAAAAAGAGGGAAAAAACTGTTTAGCAAGCTTTTAAACAAACTCCAATTACTTCCCCCACCATGCTGTTCTTTATCACCCTCAGATTAGCTTTAGCATCCATCAGTTTAATTTCTCAGGTCTTTCCCACCATTTATCCATGTGAATGAGTCCCTTATTCCCTGTAATCATCCTTCTGAGTTGTAGTTCTTTCATGCCGTCGTTCACACTGACACAAGCAAGACTCAGTGTTTAAACACATTATCTAAAATATTTTGATCATTTTAAAAAAGGGATCAAATTTGAACAGTTGTGTGAAATTTACAGCTTTTTCAAAATTCAGTATATGGTTTTATAACTATAGATATACAATTATTATTAATTTAATATGTATTTACTGAATTGATGCATCCTGATATCTACTGGGAGTGCCACATTTTTGTCCTGGAGGAGCTGGCAGTTCACTACTTGTCATGGAGTGGTTGTTGAGGACCCAAAAGCAGGAGAGTAGGAGGCAGGAGTTCGCAACAAAACACGATTTATTTAGCAAAACAAAAACCAAAAGCGCTGCAGAGCAGGATCAAAGGCTGAACAAAAACAGGAATCCAAAAAACCAGAGGAGACATGGAGGGAACAAACAGTAAGGACCGACAAGGAGCAAGGGAAGACAAGACCAGATATACACAAGGGGGTAACGAGACACAGGTGCAAACAATCAGGGCAGATGGGAAACAGGAGGGACAGAACTGAAACTCAAAAACTGGGGGGGAAGTGTCAAACCCTGACACTACTAAACAGTCCCAACTTCCAATTGTTGACTTTTTGAATTAAAAGCTGACAATGATTCATTATTTGTGTGATTTTATTCTTATTTGTTTATATTTGACCGATAACCACAAAAAAAGGAAAGAATTTGTTACTTTTCAAGTATAAGACAATTGGAAAAGTGTGTTTTCTCAGCTCAATAACTGCTATGATGCTTTCCAGTCAGGTTTTAGACAGCACTACAGCACTGAGGCTCCACTGACCAAAGTTTTTAATGATATATGCTTGAATACAGACGGTGGAAAAAAGTTTTACTTTTATCGGATCTCAGTGCTGCATTTGATACAGTTGACCACAATATATTACTCAAATGACTGGAGAACTGGGGTCTTTCTGTAACTGTACTAAACTGGTTCCAAACATACTTAGAGAACAGGAAGTACTTTGTGTCAATAGGTAACTTTACATCAAAATAAGTTATAATAACTAAGGAGACGGCACACAGATGTATATTACAATCCCTGCCAGCCCTGTACAGGCTCTTGGTAAATGCATTGAGGAGATTAATGACTGGATGTGCTGCAACTTTCTCCAGCTAAAACAAAAACAAAACGGAGGTAATTGTCTTTGGAGCCAAAGAGAAACAATTACAGGTCACCACAGAGCTTCAATCTATACCAGAGGTCGGCAACCCAAAATGTTGAAAGAGCCATATTGGACCAAAAACACAAAAAACAAATATGTCTGGAGCCGCAAAAAATGTATAAGCCTTAGAATGAAGGCAAATGGCGAAAGGCGAAATGACGAGAAAAAAGGCGAAATGTCGAGAAAAAAGTCAACATTTTGAGAAAAAAGTCGAAATGTTGAGAAAAAAGTTGTAATGTCGAGGAAATATTCAAAATTTCGAGAAAAAAGTCAAAATTTTGAGAAAAAAGTCAAAATTTCGAGAAAAAAGTCAAAATTTCGAGATTAAAAAGGAAAGGAAAAAGGAAGAAAAAAAGAGAAAAAAGGAAAAAAAGAAAAAAAAGAAAAAAAAGAAAAAAAAGAAGAAATTAAAGCTGCAAGCAGCGATGAACGGGCCCTTGCACTCACGGCCACCGCCCCCCATAAGCATATCAGAAAAGACACCACCCACGACTTCCTATGTCAAACCATTCAAAAGTTATAGCAGAAAAAAGGGACAACCAATCAGAAGAAGGGGCGGGGCTAATTAAGGCCAACGAAGCTTAAGGACTCATTACAGAGTCCCATGACGCCACCCACGACTTCCTATGTCAAACCATTCAAAAGTTATGGCAGAGAAAAGTTTTCTAGGGGGCGCTGTTGAGCCATTTTGCCACGCCCATTAATGCAAACCATGAAATATAAAATTTATCGCCAGGCCTGGCTTGCATGCCAAATTTGGTGCCTTTTGGAGAACTATCAAATATGGACCAATCACATGAAGGGGGGCGCGCCTTTTGGCGTCTAGCGTCGCCACGGTAACACTTTTGAAAGAGAAAAGTAATGCGTGGTGTCGGAGGATGTAGACGCACATTTTGATGTATAACACACTTGGGTGCACGTTACGGTTCGGGCTGAATAAACTGCCGAAGGAATGGCATAAATTTCGCCAAAATGACACAATTTATTCAAAATGGCCGACATCCTGTTCGGTTTCGGCCATGGCTCCAAGAGACTTTTCTTTAAGTTGTGCCATGATACAGGTGTGTACCGATTTTCGTGCATGTACGTCAAACCGTATTGTGGGGCTTGAGGCACAAAGTTTTCCGGGGGGCGCTGTTGAGCCATTTTGCCACGCCCATTAATGCAAACCATGAAATATAAAATTTATCGCCAGGCCTGGCTTGCATGCCAAATTTGGTGCCTTTTGGGGAACTATCAAATATGGACCAATCAGATGAAGGTGGGGTGCGCTTGTTGGCGTCTAGCGTCGCCACGGTAACACTTTTGAAAGAGAAAAGTAATGCGTGTAGTCGCAGGATGGAGACGCACATTTTGATGTATAACACATCTGGGTTCACGATACGGTTCGGGCTGAATTAACTCTCGAAGGAATGGCATATATTGCTCCAAAATTACGCAATTAATTCAGAATGTTCAAAATGGCCGACTTCCTGTTCGGTTTCGGCCATGGCGCCAAGAGACTTTTCTTTAAGTTGCGACATGATACAGGAGTGTACCAATTTTCGTTCATGTACGTCAAACCGTATTATGGGGCTTGAGGCGCAAAGTTTTTTCTGTCTGAACCAACCAGATGAAGGGTGGGCGCGCTTTTTGGCGTCTAGCGTCGCCACGGTAACGCTTTTGAAAGAGAAAAGTAATGCGTGTTGTCGCAGGATGGAGACGCACATTTTGATGTATAACACACTTGGGGGCACGTTACGGTTCGGGCCGTATTAACTGCCGAAGGAATGGCATATATTGCGCCAAAGTGACACGATTAATTCAAAATGGCCGACTTCCTGTTCGGTTTCGGGCATGACGCCAAGAGACTTTTCTTTAAGTTGTCCCATGATACAGGTGTGTACCGATTTTCGTGCATGTACGTCAAACCGTATTGTGGGGCTTGAGGCACAAAGTTTTCTAGGGGCGCTGATGAGCCATTTTGCCACGCCCATTAATACAAACCATTAAATATCAAATTTTTCGCCAGGCATGGCTTGCATGCAAAATTTGGTGACTTTTTGGGCACGTTTAGGGGGGAAAAAAGGCCCTCCTTTCGTCAGAAGAAAAAGAAAAAGAAAAAGAAAAAAAAAATTCCTACAGATACAATAGGGCCTTCGCACTGAAGGTGCTCGGGCCCTAAAAAAAGAAGAAAAAAAGGTCAAACATTTTTGAAAAAGCTCCAGGAGCCACTAGGGCGGCGCTAAAGAGCCGCATGCGGCTCTAGAGCCGCGGGTTGCCGACCCCTGATCTACACGCTTAAAAACTACCAACCAGGCCATAAATCTGGGTGCAGTGATGGACTCAGACCTATATTTGGAAAAACACATCAAGGCGATAACAAAGTCAGTCTACTATCATCTTAACAATATATCAAGGTTAAAAGATCTGATGTGTTAGCAGGACCTGGAAAAACTAGTCCATGCATTCATCTTTAGTAGCTTGATTATTGTAGCAGCATCTTTACAGGTTTACCTAAAAAGTCAGGTAGACAACTACAGCACTCAGGTTATCTCCATCCGGGTTTGTATCAGTGCCCAGAGTCACGAGAAGCTGCATTCAGGTTCTATGCACCACAAGTCTGGAACAAACTCCCAGAAAGCCTCAGATCGGCCGAAACACTTGATTTATTTCAATCCAGGTTTAAGACACAGCTGTTCTCAGCTGCATTGGAATAAAGCATCAAATCTGCACTGATACTTTTAAGCTTGAGTTTCAAAACTTGATTACATTTTAACTACTGATCCTACCATTGTTGTTTTTTTATTTTTGTTCAAATTTTAAATCATGCTTTTTATTTATGTGATATTTTAATGACTGTAAAGTACTTTGAATCACTTTGTTGTTGATTTATGCTATAGAGGACTGTCTCAGAAAATTGGAATATTGTGATAAAGTTCTTTATTTTCTGTAATGCAATTAAAAAAAAACAAAAATGTCATACATTCTGGATTCATCACAAATCAACTGAAATATTGCAAGCCTTTTATTATTTTAATATCGCTGATTATGGTTTACAGTTTAAGATTAAGATTCCCAGAATATTCTAATTTTTTGAGATAGGATATTTGAGTTTTCTTAAGCTGTAAGCCATGATCAGCAATATTCAAATAATTAAAAGGCTTGCAATATTTCAGTTGATTTGTAATTAATCCAGAATGTATGACATTTTTGCATTACAGAAAATAAAAGACTTTATCACAATATTCTAATTTTATGAGACAGTCCTGTATAAATAAACTTGTCTTGCAGGAATAACAAGACATCTGTGACAGTTTCACAAAACTCATGCAGAAATGTGTCTTCTCAGATTCAAATTGTCAGTTTCAACAAAATTTTAAAACTATCAAATCTATTTCCGGTCCAGAATAATATAAAAACAACCAATATATAATATTTCAATAATATATTACAACAGTTTCTTCAGTCAGACGGGGGAATTCCATTCGAATTTTTTGCAAAGATAAAGCAAAACTTTATATTTGAGATGAAGGTCCCACTGGAGGGGCCGGTGTTTCCATTGAATGGTGTTTTGCTTTTTACTTTTTATGAGCGAAACTCTCCCAGTTTTCCCTCCGTATCTGTCAGGTTTTAAAGTAGCAGGCGGACAGAGGCGAAGACGTGACTAAAGTAGGATTTCATGATAAAAACACTACGTCAGGACACACGCAGAGAGACAGTTGGTTTAGGCTGAACCTCACAAGCAATATGGACCAATCAACACTGGGGCAGCTGGGACTCTGCAGGGAATCAGCAGGCAGGATAACAGGTGAAAATGAGGGTGATAATTAGGACACAGGTGCAGTCCATGATGAGGAGAAGTGAGGGATTCTGGGAGTTGTAGTGCCAGGACCAGTGATCAGAAGGCTGGTGGTGCTGACCGTGGTTGCAGTATTTCTGTATCTCCGTATCGTGTCAAAGCCCTTCTGTAATGCACTAATGCATAATGATTAAGTAGTGTTATAGCACGATTACATCATGTTAATGTGGCCAGAAACAGCTGGAAACAGGATTTTAATGGCTTTAGTTTGACCAACTCTGTCAATCCAGCACTGCCAGAGATGTGGAAGTGTGCAAAACGTGTTTCCATAACACAGGATTGTTGACACATCTAAAAAAAAAAAACCCTCTCATGAAAGCGTAAAAAGGTTTTTGCGATAATTGGCAGTTTTTTCAAATTATAGGTGTTTTCATTAGGCTTTGGTTTTCATTTCAGGCAATTTAGGTTTTGCACAAATCTCAGTGTAATGGAAACCCAATTGGAGCCTTCATCAACACACAGACCTACAGGAAAACTTCCTTTCATCAGCTAGAACCATCTATAAAAACACTGTAGACACCTTTGTAATGAAAGTTTCTGCAAAATATTATTTATAATTTAATTCAATTGAACTGAATACAAACCAAAGACTTCCCTGATGTCCAGTGAGATCTGCCTATTTGTGCAACTTGTAAATCAAAGCCCAGGAGAAAATGAAATGAATAAAAAGCCTCATTGGCCCAAAAACATTATTTTGGTCACCACTTTAACACAGAACCAGCAAGCAGCAACTACCGCAAAGAGTCAATATGAGTGAATATCAAAATACCATCACAAACAGGGTTAAAGTTATACATTATTTAAACCTAAAAAAAAATGTTTTTCATATGACACTTTTGAATGAATTGAAAGGGTCTTGATGGTGATGTGTAGCTTGTGTCGTGCATTTTAAATTCTAAAGTTGTTCTTCACAAACGCTGGTAACAAACAACCGGCCAAACCCTAGTTCATGGACGTATTTTCTTGGGTGTTTTATGGTTGGCCCGTCATAGCCCTTATTTATCCCTGAAGAAAACATTCAATATAGGTCTGTGTTTAACCGGTTTGAATTGGTCCCAATACTCCCCCTCGCCCTCCTTTTCTTCACTAACCCTAACTTTTGCGTGTTCCCGTGAAGGTAGTGGTGTCCCAATTCCTCTTTTCACCTAGGGGGAGGGGGCATAACGAGGGCGAGGGGCTGAGAATAGCCCCTTCACAGCGAGGGATTTCACATGCTGACTTCGCGAGCGAGGAGGTATGAAAATTTCCCAGAATGCTTTTCGTCGTCATTTGCGGACTGAATCAAAAAAAAAAAACATGGCGGACATTTTCTTATTTTTTTGTGAATAAAATCAATATTTTGAGTTAGTTTCTGCCTAAAAATGCGTTTTGATTACATTTCTAGCGAGAAATATATATTTTACTTTCATAATATTCACTTAGTGAATGTACATAATCCCTTTTTTGTCCGTTGTTTGCGAAGATCGCGCTGGAACAAAGGCTGTTAGGTTACGCTGTAGGCTACGTAACCTACGCCGTAGGCTACGTAACCTTCGCCGTAGGCTCTGCGTAGATTTGACTCGCCGACCGAGGGAAAACATAATTTGCAGACTCGTCTCAGATTGTGACCGAGGGAGCAAGCATTTTTTTGTGGGAAATAGAGAGAAATAATCCTGTGACTCGTCAGATTTGTTTTGGATGTTTCTGAGATAATAGTTTTCAGAAACCACAAAGCTGTTATCTGGGTAATTTACACACTTTCAGATAAAGCTGAAGTGAAGATAGCGGAGCTGTTTTATGGTTCCGCGTTAAATCGACGCAGAGCGTACGGCGTAGGTTACGCGGCGACGCGCGCCGTACGCCGTAACCTACGCCGTAGGGTCTGCGTCGATTTAACGCGGACCCAAACTCCGGAGCCGGCAGTCAGAAATCTCTAAATTTTCGGAGCAAATTTCTTAACAGGCGTAGCTACAACTGTTAGATTTAATCTATTAAACCAACATCTTCCTAAATGATTTATTTCAGCCAGCGTAATTCTCAACAGAGCTGCAGTTTTCTCCCCCGGGACGACGGTGCAGGTTGACCCAACGATCAGGTCTGTACGTGAGCTGCTGCTGCTGCTCCGAGCCGGCGGCTCTTCTCATCTCCGAAAACATCGGATCAAATTTCTTAACAGGCGTTATTTGGATAAACTGAGCCCAGGTTGGGGATCTTAACAGTTACTTTTACACATGAAAAAATATTAAAACTTAATAAAGTGGCATATTAACAGCGCTACAGCTGAAATTAAAACAGCTTTTGGCTCTCAGCTTCCTGATTTTAGGGGTGGTGCTGAAAGTAGGAGTAGTGGGGGTATTGGGACAGGCCCCTGGGAAGATTACAAGTGCCCTAAAATCTGTCCCTTCTTTTTTAGGGCTAGTGGTAGAAAGTAGGGGGTGTATTGGGATTGGGCCATAGTTGTCATTTAAACATCTTTTCAATGTAACGTTGCTGGGTGGGAAGAACCTCTGTAAGTCACACACGTTTTTAAGCTTTCTGTTCTACTCTCTTGTCTTATGACTGCTTTCCTTTTTTCTTCTACAGGAACTTTAACCGAAAGGATCTCTGAATTTCCTCTGGGGTCATTAATTTGCCTTCAGTTAACATACTGAACAGAGCTATTTGGTTCAACCTCATTTCACATTCTACTCAAATTTCCTCCACCCCTAGTAACCTGATTGCTGATGACACGACATCAAAAGATGTCTCGGTGTAACAGCAGCTCGGATCTCACTTTGGCTGAATATTATTACAAAATTGGGTCACAGTTTTCCAAATATAGCTTCTGAAATTAGTCTCTTAATTCAATCTGCAGGGGAAGAATATTTCATCATAAAAAAAAAAGATTAATTGTTCTACCGGAACAATTATTGAAAAAAAATCCTTCTGCTCAACCGTCTCAGACTGGAATCAAACATTTTAAGCGTTATCTGATCTTTTTGGGTCAGTATGATTTTGAAATCCTCTCTGTGTCCTGGTGCTCATATGAACTGATCACGCAACCGAACACACTGTCCTAATCAGAAATAATCTGATTTATGGCTTGAATATATAAAGTTAAACTGGTTAGCTGTGGAGTTCATGAGGTCAAAACTCTAATAATTTCTGTGTTCTAATGTTCTCCTCGTTCACTATCTGGTTCAGTAATGAGTCGACAATAAAATCATATACTATAGACCAGGGGTCGGCAACCCGCGGCTCTAGAGTCGCATGCGGCTCTTTAGCGCCGCCCTAGTGGCTCCTGGAGCTTTTTCAAAAATGTTTGATCCTTTTTTTTCCTTTTTTTCTTCTTCTTTTTTTTCTTTTTTTCTTTTTTTCTTCTTTTTTTCCTTTTTTTCTCTTTTTCTCGACATTTCAACGTTTTTCTCGAAATTCTAACTTTTTTCTCGAAATTTTGACTTTTTTCTTGACATTTCGACTTTTTTCTCGACATTTCAACTTTTTTCAGGAAATTTTGACTAATTCCTCGACATTTTAACTTTTTTCTCAACATTTTGACTTTTTTCTCGAATTTTTTAGTTTTTTCCCAACATTTCCACTTTTTTATCGACATTTCGACTTTTTTCTCGAGATTGTACTTCAACATTAATCTTGACATCTCAACTTTTTTCTCAAAATTTTGAGTTTTTTCTCGACATTTCGACTTTTTTCTCGACATTTCGACTTTTTTCTCAACATTTCAACTTTTTTCTCGAAGTGCATAATGAAAAAAAAAATCTTCCCCCATTTATAACTAATATGCATGTGTTGCCTTCATGCTTCATTCTAAGGTTTATACAAGACTTTTCATTTTTTGCGGCTCCAGACATATTTATTTTTTGTGTTTTTGGTCCAATATGGCTCTAAAACATTTTGGGTTGCCGACCTCTGCTATAGACTTACAATACAACTTGTCATGTGGTATAATAAAAGTAGAGTACAGATATTGTTGAAATCATCTCTGGTGCAGCCTGAAGTCAGTATTTAGCAGAGTTAACACAAACTTTACAGCTAATTTGTTTGTTTGTTTAATGGTTTTAAGTTGAGATTTCCTGAACACAATAACCCCAGATGTCTCAGCCATGATGTGGTTAGTTCGCTCCTCTCCACAGCCTCAGCATTTAAAAGATGATCAATAATGTCTAGGATTTGTTTGATCTACAGTTTTGAAATATAATTACATCCAGAAGTACCTGGACAGTGACAGAACTTTTATGATTTTGCCTTTATACACCACCACACTGGATTTGAAATAAAACAATCAATATGTGATCAAAGTGGAGAATTTACGGAAGAGTATTAGGGCCAGGCAGGAGAAAAATAAAAATAATATTTTAGAGGAGGAAGATTTTTTTTTCTATTATGCACTTCGAGAAAAAAGTCAAAATGTCGAGAAAAAAGTCGAAATTTCAAGATTAATGTTGAAATACAATTTCGAGAATAAAGTCAAACATTTTTCTCAACATTTCCATTTTTTTCTGAAAAAATGTTTTTCTCAACATTTCCATTTTTTTCTGAAAAAAATGGAAATGTTGAGAAAAAATTTCGACTTTATTCTCAAAATTGTATTTCAACATTAATCTCGACATTTCGACTTTTTTCTCGACATTACGACTTTTTTCTCGAAGTGCACAATAAAAAAAGAAAATCTTCCCATCTCAAATTTTTTTTCTCTTGCATGGCCCTAATACTCTTCTGTAAGAAACTCTGCCTAATTTGAGAGATTTGAAAGAAAAAATAGGCTTTTTTTTTTTTAGAATTACAGATATTTTTAGAAAAGTTTCTCTCCGGACTTGATGTCAGGTATCGATTTGATATTTGACAGCTGCTGAAATCTTAAATCAAGTAAAAGAGTAAAGAACACACTTCCAAGCACTCAGACGGGTGTCACACAGCTCTATACTGTTCCTGTCATGGTTTTTGGTTTGTTTAGTTCCTGTTTTATTTTGAAAGTCAGTGTGCTTGTGTCTGTAGTTTTTTCTTGACTTCCCCTGTTCTGTTTTTTCCTGATTGTTTTCACCTGTGTTTCATCAGCCCTGTCCATATACTGCCCTGGCTTCCCTCCCTGCTGCTGGATTGTCTGTGTTCCTAGTTTGTTTTCCGCTCCCCTCTGCTTGCCCACCTGCATTCATTTAAGTCACCTCATGTTTTCTCTGTTGGAAGCATTGTTTTATTCAGTATTTGGGTTCCTGCTTGAGCAGCACATTCTGTTGCCAAAAAGTACTTTTGTTTGCCTCAGTTCCCTGCAGTCGGGTCCTGTCTTCCTCCACCCATGACTTTTTCATAGTGTTTATAAGCTTGTGGGGGCCAAAACCTCTCTTTTTCTATACAACCAGTACTCCAGTTGTAAAAAAAAAATCAGGGGGGATGGTGGATTTTATCATATGGGGACAGATAATTTGTGCTGATTACAAATAATATAATATATTACAAATAATAGCACTGACCAAAACACCTGCAGAAATACTGCAGGAATGACATAGCAGCAGTTAAATGCAGCCTTCTGTAAGCTTTAAATATCCACTGGGCTTACATTAAATACATCAAAACACAACAATAAAAAACAGTTTTCTGAACTTATCAATATGACTCTGTCCTTCACAGGATAAGTAAAATGGATCACTGCAAAAACTCAAAATCTTAACAAGAATATTTGTCTTATTTTTAGTTAAAATGTCTCATTTTAGTAAAAGAATCTCATTACACTTAAAACAAGACTCATCACTGGAAAAAACAACAATTTTTTACCTGTTTCAAGTAGATTTTCACTTAAAATAAGTAGAAAAATCTGCCAGTGGAACAAGATTTTTTTGCTTGTAATAAGAAGATCAATCTTGTCCCACTGGCAGATTTTCCTACTTATTTCAAGTGAAAATTTACTTGAAACAGGTGAAAATTGTCAAATAAGTTATTTTTCTAGTGTTATTTTTCTGGTGATGTTTCTAAATGTTGAAATAGCAGTAAAACCACATTCATTGATGAAATGACATAAGGGATGGAAAGGGGGGATGTCAGTTTTACAGGGGGGATGATTTTGACCGTTTTTATTTCAGGAGGGGATGCCATCCCCCCTCATCCCCCCTCAACTCCAGTACTGTGTACAACTATCTTGCTGTGGTTCTAATTTTTGAAAAATAAAAGATGTTTTGCACATAATTATTAATGTTGAACACATTGAGGAAGCGCTGCTGCATAAAAGCGCCAGAGTCCGAAAATCCATCCGTCTACCTCTGACCTCTGGTAGGTCGTGTTCAGTCAAATCTCTGCCGTGCGTGAGCATAAAAGCAGTAAACAGCCTTTGATAACAATGTTCTGACCTGCAGCCATTTCTACCTCCACTAGACTTCCAGATTGGTTTAAATTCCTCAGAGGAGACGGCGGCCTCCATCTGTTGTCTCTTTGTGGGCCATCAGCGCAGGACCACCACCGCAGCTGCAGGACGGATTAAGGGCTGCTTTAAAAGCTGAGGGCCAGGTCTTTCCGTATAATTTTCATCCTTGACTGTCTGCACGCCATGTTATTTTTTTTAAAAACTGGCCAATATCCATCTGGAACATAGTGAACCAACCCAAAGAGCAATCCACTGAAGGAATTACAATAAAAGCAATAACAGAACTGATAGAGTCTAGGAATATTTGTATTCCCCAAAAAGCTAATGTTGAAATTTAAAATTCAAACTCAATAATATAACAACTGTTATCATTTGCTGGGTATTACCAGTGGTTCAAAGATGGTTTATTACATTAAATATGTCCCAAGCATTGGATCCAATCTTCCCTCTGCTGCCTCTTTTTATTTTTATTTATCTTGGATTTTAATTTTGCTCTCTCCCTACGGCACTAATAACTGGGAGTTTTTCTTCACATTCACTTCTTTTGATGAGCTCTCACATTCATCTCAATAGCATGCATATTTTGCTTCTGATAACCAGAGGCACAACACAAACCAGCCATGGGATCTGTATTCAGTGCAGTTATTTAAGGTTACTTTTTTATATTTTACAATTGTAGCCTTGTGTTTTTGGTCGCTTTACTGTGGGGAATCATAATTCTTCTCCAGGATGTATTTGTCTTGTATAACCTACAGAAGAGTTTTAGGGCCAGGCAGGAGAAAAATAAAAATAATATTTTAGAGAAGATTTTTTTTTCATTATGCACTTCAAGAAAAAAGGTGGAAATGTCGAGAAAAAAGTCGAAATTAATGTTGAACTCGAATTTCGAGACAAAACTTGAAATGTTGAGAAAAAAGTCAAAATTTCCTGAAAAAAGTCTAAATTTCGTCAATAAAGTCGAAATGTTGAGAAAAAAGTTGAAATTTCGTCAATAAAGTTGAAATGTTTTGAAGATGAAGATTTTTTTTTTCATTATGCACTTCGAGAAAAAAGTCGAAATGTCGAGAAAAAAGTTGAAATGTCGAGAAAAAAGTCGAAATTTTAAGAAAAAAGTTGAAATGTTGAGGAAAAAAGTCGAAAAGTCGAGATTAATATTGAAGTACAATTTCGAGAAAAAAGTGGAAATGTCAAAAAAAAGGCAAAATTTCGACTTTATTCACGAAATTTCGACTTCTTTCCTGAAATTGTATTTCAACATTAATCTTGACATTTCGACTTTTTTTCGAAGTGCACAATAAAAAAAAATTTCCACTCTCAATTTTTTTTCTCTCGCCTGGCCCTAATACTCTTCCGTAGTAACCAGAAGGTGGCACTTCATTGATTCCATTGATACTTGATCAGGGCACCGTGGTGGTTGCTGGTTAGCACTGTTGCCTCATAGTAAGAGGGTTCCTGGTTTGAATCCCAGACGGGGCTTCCTTTCCAGAGTTTGCATATTCTCTGTGCACTTGTGGGGGTTTACTTCAGGTACTCTGGCTTCCTCCCACAGTCTAGAACCGTGTATGTGGGGTGAACTGGTTATTGTAAACTGTAAACTGTGAGTGTGTTGCCTTGTGCTACCTGTAGTCCAGTCCTAGGAACTACAATTAACCTTTCAACTCATTCTTTGCTCAGAATCTGGTCTGAATGTTTTATTTTACAAGCCACTTTTAGAAAACCCGTTCTCTCCTTCATCTCAATCAGTCCATCAACTAGACTTGATTCCATTAAAATAGCCACAGAGATTTCATTTAAATCTGTTCAACAGGCAGAAAAGGGGCCAACATTTGCACAAATGTTTTAAGACGCACCAGTGAGTCAACTGGAGTGCTGCTTTATGACTAATGTTTATGCTTTTAGAAAAGGCATTATTTTAGGGAAATGCTCAAGGTTTAGGGAAACTTTATTCATAGCATTTGCTTTTATGCAGACAATTAGGTCAATAGCATGAGTTAAAATCTTTCTTTTTTTAATAATTTGTATATTTTTATGTCATGTTTCTACCTTTTTTTTATTTATTCCTCCACTGTACTGAACTTTAGTCCACTGTAGCAGCTTAAACTGCTGTATAAAGATGTTATGGTATATTCAGATCTACATAATGTGGAGACAAAGCCAGTCGTCAGCTGTCTGAACTCAGCAGAAAGAGAAGCACTGGGATGAGGCAGACGTCCACGGGGAACAGAATCTGCCCACGAGCACCTCTAAAGTTCACAAACAAGCACTTTATACCTCTGCTTTTACGCTCCGAAGGAGTGGGGGCAGACTTGGCTTCTTATCACACCATCTGCTGCATCTGCAGCTTTGTTTCTAAAAACAACCACTGTTTTCTCAGAAAGATTACAATACTATACCTGTTAGACTGTAGTTTAGTCAGAATAGTTCTTTGCATTGAGAAATTAGAACAAACACACACCTAGTACTCAGTAGGCATGGGTGATATTTTACCGTTCACGATAAAACGTCAAAAAAATTCCCCACGGTAAGAATTTGTCATCTGGCGGTAAAAACGATAAATTCCTGTTGATGATGTTTTTGTGTAAAACTGATTTATGGTTCTGTGTTAAATCCACGCACAACGTACAGGAAGGAAGGAAGGAAGGAAGGAAGGAAGGAAGGAAGGAAGGAAGGAAGGAAGGAAGGAAGGAAGGAAGGAAGGAAGGAAGGAAGGAAGGAAGGAAGGAAGGAAGGAAGGAAGGAAGGAAGGAAGGAAGGAAGGAAGGAAGGAGCCAGAAAGAAAGAAAGAAAGAAAGAAAGAAAGAAATGAGCCAGAAAGAAAGAAAGAAAGAAATGAGCCTGAAAGAAAGAAAGAAAGAAATGAGCCTGAAAGAAAGAAAGAAAGAAATGAGCCTGAAAGAAAGAAAGAAAGAAAGAAAGAAAGAAAGAAAGAAAGAAAGAAAGAAATGAGCAAGAAAGAAAGAAAGAAAGAAATGAGCAAGAAAGAAAGAAAGAAAGAAAGAAAGAAAGAAATGAGCCTGAAAGAAAGAAAGAAAGAAAGAAAGAAAGAAAGAAAGAAAGAAAGAAAGAAAGAAAGAAAGAAAGAAAGAAAGAAAGAAAGAAAGAAAGAAAGAAAGAAAGAAAGAAAGAAAGAAAGAAAGAAAGAAAGAAAGAAAGAAAGAGAAAGAAAGAAAGAAATGAGCCTGAAAGAAAGAAAGAAAGAAAGAAGGATCAATTCCCCTTGATGACATTTTTGTGTAACAAACATGGCGGATCTGAGAGCGAGATAGATTTATAGTTACAAAGGTGGAGTTGAATTGGTATTTTCAGAATCGTCATTTTTATCGTTATCTGGATAAATGCCAGAAATTATCGTGATACATTTTCTAGTCCACACCGCCCATCCCTAGTACTCAGAGACCCACTTTTACTTGCAGCATGACCTGTATATCTGTATATATCAGCCCATTTGAAGCATCTGTTCATCGGTTTCCCTACAAAAGTGGCATATTACTTACTTCTTCTGCTGCACTCACGTGTTTACATACAGTATGTTCAGACAGACGACAATTCAGGACAAGCGTGGCTTAAACAATGAAAAAAAAATGCTTTTTTACCAGAGTAAACACCGATAAAGTCTTTTCCTAGACAAGCAATCTGAGCTTGAAATGAGGGAGGGGAAAAAAAAGACAACACAGATTAATCTGGCGGAATCAAAACAAGCTTTTAAAACCGCTACGGTGTCTGGCGCCCTAATCTCTGAACTGGTCAGTGAAAAGTCTACGCAGCTCGGGTCAGGATTTAAAGCCTACCAGGCTCTCTCCCCTCCTTCGTCTTGGGAAGTTGCTGTTTTCTGTCGCTTACACGTAATTTTCAACATAGAACAGAATAAGCGTTACATAATCTGTTGCCAGAGTCATATGGATGCATACAGGAATTGAGATATTCTTTTTTTTCATTTCTGGCAGCACATCACTGGTATGATGTAAGATTATTCTGGTTATCGTAGGGACCAATTGGGTTTGTGAGAACAGGAAGCTGGTACCCTGTGATGGTGTGAGTCAGAGGGGATGATCACATGGCAGCAGCAGAGGATTCTGGGATCTTGGCAGTTTCCACATTCGTGTTGTGGTTTACTGGTGCGTACTATGAGGGGAACTGGATGTACGCCGACAAAAGGGGGAAGAAGAGCGATTTACGAAAGTCCTCGTATTATTCTAGTTCCAACAAAGAGATCAGAAGAGAACCGACAACAAAAGACGCTTAAAAAAGTGAGCGTCATATGAGCGTCTGAACTATTTTACTGTGGAAAGAAAAAAATCCAATCTTTTCATTTAATTTCATTTTATTCTTTATTTCATTCAAAAAATAAAACAAACAATTCAATTCAAATACAAATACAAATGTTCATACATTGTGAATGAAAAGGGAGCAGAAAGAAGAAGAATCTTATCTAATCTGCCCTTTTTTCCAAGAAATAAATTCACAAATATCATAAATTAAAAATTAAAAAAAACAAGAACTAAGTAAATAAAAAACTAAAATAAAATTACCGCCGTCTATGTCAATCAAACTTAACTAAAATATTTCATTATATTTACTTAACATACAGGCTTTAATTGTTCTTTTGAATGTAATGTTTGATTTGGATTCTTTGTTTTCTTTATTCAGATTGTTCCATAAACTGATTCCTTTCACAGAAACACAACGTTCCATCAATTTAGTCCTGCATCTTGTTTTTTTTTTAAATCTCTGTTCCTTTTAAGTTTTACTTGCTTTCTCTTTTTTCAAATCTTTTCTGAATGTTGATTGGTAAAGTTTTTTTATGAGCTTTAAACATAATTTGCAGAATACTATAGTCTAATCCGCAGAGACTGTTGATGTTTTTAAAAAGAGGCTCAAGACCCATCTCTTTAATCAGGCTTTTAACTGACTCATTTAACTCTTTTACATTTCTTATGCTCACCCTTATTTTTATTAAATCTTACTGCTCTGTTTTATATTTAGTTTATCCTTTCTTATCGTATTTTATTTTTGTTTAATCTCAATGTTTTATCTAAATATTTTAGTTGTTATTTATGGTCTATTTTATACATTTTACTGTTTTATTATTTTAGTTTTTAATGTCTTACTTTCTAGACATACTTTTAGGATTTTATGTTTGTATGTTTTATGTTTTTTATAAACTCCTTTAGTGTATTTTATCCTGCTTTCTTGCAGCTTTTATCTCCAGTGTTTCCTCATGGGGAGCCTCCATGCTGGGAGTGACTCTGGCCTGCAGGGGGTCGTCCTGGGGGTCGTTCTGGCCTGGATGGTTGTGGAGTTCTGCACCACGGCTTCACCGCTGTGGTGTGGACTCCTCTATCCGTCCGGGCCGGGATGGTCTCTGTGGGCCCCCCCCCCTTGTAGCTGCGGGCTATGAGACCTCCTGGCCTGGACGGCTCCCCGTTACCGTTTCCTCACCTGGATCCTCTGTGCCTAGCCATGTCTACACCATGTGTCTGCGTGCGTGTCTGTGTGTGTTAGGAATTTAGGTGAATTGTAGTGTGCTTTTGTCTGCGGGGAGGGGGGGGGGGGGGGACATTAATAAGTTTTATGTTTATTTGTTTTTTCTTGTTTTTTTTTTTTTTTCTGTTAAGCACTTTGTGTTTCATTATTTGTAGGAAAAGTGCTATATAAATAAAGTTTGATTTGATTTGATTTGATTAATTCATGAAATTTCAACAATTTTAACTGAAGGAATAATGGATTTATTGGATCTCTATATCGTTTTCTACTGATTATCCTTATGGCTCTTTTTTGCAGAATGAAAATTGATTGAATATAAATGTTTTACAGGCATTTCCCCAAACTTCAACACAGTAGGTCAGATATGGAACCGAGTGCTCCGCGTGCAACTCTCACATGAGTGCCAATCTGAACATGAAACATGTAGAAAACATTAACTGTCCTCATAAAACAAAAAAACCCAGTACTTGGTTAGCACTAAGGAATATTGGATCATAAATCCGCCTACACATATGTACATTTACTCACAGGTCATGACCGTCTAAGCGCCGCTACATGGATGCTGAGGTGGGGGTTGGTGCTGCATGATGGATCCATCGATCGAGATGGTTCCTTTCATGAGTCTCATTATCTAAAGTGACCAGGGAAGAACCAGGGGGAAAGATCTTAAAATGCACTCTCCGGCCTGCTACAAGCAGGAAACAGACAAAAGGAAAAAAATAAGAAGAGTCACTCAGATAGAGAGCTGACAGGGATGAAAGCGAGATGCCCGGAGCTGTTTGCACTTAACACACCAAAGATCTCAGCCCAACAAAGATCTCAGCTCCTAAGACTGTTGTTGAACAGGAAACAGGCGGAGATGCATCTGAATTATGTTTTCATCAAATCACATTGTTGCGTAAAGTACATCCAAGCAGCATATGAGACCTATATAAGGAACTATACGCTATTAAAGAGAGACCAATGCTACTTTCAGTTGAGAAGGTTCTTCACATCTTTTCTGACAGCCAACCTTTTATGAAAATGGCACAACTGCATCCTCTTTCCGTTGTTTGTGAAGCTTCCTGTTGCCTTTCATGGTGTTTGAACATTAAAGATGTTCATGATAACGTTCATTAACTCTTAACAGTAATGGAGCCTTGCATTGACAGTATCTCGGTGAGTTTATGGTGATAGATTAGGGCTTTTCCACTCTTTATTTGGACCCAGGTTCCACCGGGCCCTTACGGTGGCCCGTGTGTCTGTCCATTGAGCTGTTACGCCGAGAGCGCCCCCTGCAGGTTTGGAGCACTTCCGGTTGTAGTGACCGGTTATGAAGCGTTTTTCTTTTGAAGATGGTTTCTTGTTTTATATCGTTATGTGCTTTGCATCGTTTCTCTATTTGCAGCGTTTGATGATGCTGCATTTGTCTCTGTTTTTTGCAGCACGTTTTTTCATTTGCACCACGTTTCCTCTTTTTGTACCTCGTTTTGAGTTTGTGAATTTGAATCATTTCTGTACTTGAAGCTGTTTTCCTTAACTGAGACACATTAGGCCGTTGCAGTGCGTTTGGCCCTTGTCAGCCACCGTAGCCCCTGCATCAGAAACAGTGACGGGGGCTGCAGACTGCAACGGGACTCCTGTGAACTTTTCCTCAAAAAATTCCTCAAACGTGACCTTCAATGATTTTGTTTATGACTCCTTGTTGTCTTTATTGATTTGGTAAGGGCTCCGCTGTCAACTTGGAACAATTACAGACTGGCATCGTGAGTAAGCACTGCTCATCTTGTTGTAATGTTCCACGTGGACGTTTAAACTATGATTGCAATCTGGTATAAACCTGAATCTCCTACTCTAAAACAGTGGCCGGATATTATTAAAGAAATATGGACGATGGAAAGACTGACCCATATCCTGGGTTTGAGGGAAGGGCTATTTGAGAAGAGATGGCAAAAGTGGACATTTTATCTACAGAAAGCATAAGGATGCGGACCTCTTTTTTTCTTTCTCTTTTCTTTTTTTGGATAGATTATTAATGTGCTAACCCACAAGTTTATGTTCATGTTTTTCTACTTTTTATTTTTTTGTTTGTTTGTTGCACGGTGAATATACAGATATTTTTTGTGATCTGGTAAAAATGTGCAGTTGTAATAAACTGAAAATCTAATAAACACAAAGTGACAAAAAAAAACTATGATTGCAATCATCTGTTCTAAATAACTTAATATAGATAATAATTTCTAGCCCTAAATATTCCTCATCCCAACTTTTTTTATAGTGTGTTGCAGGACTAAAATGAAGGAATGGATGTATATTGCCAAATGAAAAGATGCTGATGAGACAAAACATGAGAGCTCTTATCTTATAAGGCCCTTTTAAACCAATTAATATAACAATATCTAAGAAAAAAAATACACCGATCAGTCATAAACATTCAAAGCTCAAGGAAAGTTCTTCCCTCCAAATTTTTGCTAGTCTCCCTGCACACAGAACCACGAAATGGTTTACCCCAACAATGAATAAAATAAGCTTTTCTCTTCACATATGAAATAAATGAGGAATGAAATATGTGATAATTCAATGTGCAATACGACCAAATGTTTAGTATTGGTCAAATAACAGTAAAAATGTGCACGAGCATGGTTCAATCTCAAAATAAACTGTAAAACAAATTAGCTAGAACTTGCTTTCAGAGTATAATAAACCATGACTAAGCTATAGACAGCCTGCGTGTTTTGTGACAATGTAAGCTATAAATCAGTTTATTGTAATTTTACCACTGAGAAGTTGTTATTTTTCCTAGAGTAAATGCTGTTATCATTTTCTCCTGTAGTGCAAAAGCACCATTGTTTTCCATCACATTTTCTCTCCAGTCCCAGGGTTTTATGATTTGAGGTCACACTAAATATTTCAGTCAGACGTTGTAACTGTAAGTAGGTTTCTCACAGCGCGCTTCCTGAGACTCATAAAAGTACAAAGGAACTGCGGATCAATGGTCTGAGAGGGTTTCCCAGGAGTCCCAGATGTGTGTGGTTCAGTCTCTGCTGACTACTGGAGCTAAACTGTGTCCTAGAACAAGGAACTAAAAACTAAAGTTTCCCCCGATGACCGGCCAGCACCTTTTCTATGCTGCTGTCGCGTTTAAGTGGGTAAACTACTGCGTGAAAAAGGCCAAAACCATGTGAAACTTTTTGTAGTCCTACTGGGGTTTATGCAGAGGTGTCAAAAGTATTTACATTCATTACTCAGGTAGAAGTATAGATACTAGAGTTTAAAAATACTCCTGTAGAAGTTTAAGTATCAACTCAAGATTTTTACTCAAGTAAAAGTATAAAAGTACTGGTTTCAAAACTACCTAAAGTATAAAAGTAAAAGTAATGTAAGGGGGAAAAAAGCCATTAAGGACAAAAACCATTGAAAATGAATGCATCTTAGTATAATGCAAATATATTAAAGAACCATATATGTGTACTATTGAGCATTAACATGTGTTTCAGAGAGGAGAAGATATGATGACTAGTTGCCTATAAGTATTGTAATGGTGCAAAAAGTCAAACTTCAGAGGCATGTTATCATTTATCCTAACCTTTATTGGAATGTACATCCAAGTTTAGTTGCAGGAATCTGAGGGAACGGATGTAAGAACAAAACTGGACAAGAACATCTGAAACAACCACAACCAAATTCACTCTATCCGGATGGAGCAATTTAACTGGATAGTTTTTTTTTTTAAAGGCCGAAATGAAATAGAGTAACGAGGCTGTTTTTAAAATGTAAGGAGTAAAAATACAGATAATTGCGTGAAATGTAAGGAGTAAAAGTAAAAAGTCGTCTGAAAAATAATTACTCCAGTGAAGTATAGATAACCAAAATTTCTACTTAAGTAAGGTAACGAAGTATTTGTACTTCCTTACTTGACACCTCTGCATATTAATCCTCAGATAAACTCTGTGCGTTATTTATAGGTGTTGGAAGCAACTGGCAGAAAAATATTGGTGTAGTTCATGTTCATCTCATTATGAAAAATGTTTTTTGGCTGCATCCTGACAAATTAGTTAAAATTAAACAGTAGTGATGCAATGGAAACCATTAAACACAGAAAACACTCTGGGGTTTTTACACTACCAGATGTTAAATGCAGAAAAGCATAATAACAATGCATAATCTGTGTTGTAGCAGTAACAGAAAAAGTGATGCAGGGATCATATTGGGACATCATTACATGCCCGAGTACAGCCATATATAACAGGACATATGATGCACGGGGATACTGTTATATTTAGACCAGTGACTACGGGTTCTAGACTGCTGTATGACAAAAGGAGTCACGCAACCTGTTCATATATACACACATGACTGTCAGGAGGAAGTGTCTCAACGCCAGACCAAAATGGCATGCATATATGAACATGATAAAGGCCAATTTTGGATCTGCTGTGGGACTTTGTTTTAATCATTTGTCGCTCGTGATCAAGACTGATGAGTCAGGTTCTTCTATTTTTAGTGCAAAAAGCTCATTGCAGTTCCTTGTCAGAAAAAAAGCCTTGTCTTTTACAGCTAACTTCAATTTTTGGAGGTTTTTCATCAATGATGATTATAAAATCCATATCGGCACTCGTGATTTAAGGTTAAGATTTTCTCAATAAAGGCTCGCCTGTTCCCGGATGTCTGTAGAATATTTATCAGCATTTTCAGTGCATTCTTTGTGCTTTTCTACGACGGAGTATTAGGGCCAAACTAAGACCAAAAAAAAAAATGGAAATGACGAGAATAAAGTCATAATAATATGAGAATAAAGTCATAAAATTAAGAGAATAAAGACATAATATTACCAGAATAATGTCGTAATATTTTGAGAATAAAGTCGTAACATTACGAGAATAAAGTCGTAACATTAAATATATTATAAATATATAAATATAACTTCACAAGATGCTCAATATTCCTCATTTTAACACAGGGAGAAGATGCTCTTCCTGTTAGAGTTCTCATAAATTACGACTTTATTCTCATAAATTACGACTTTATTCTCGTAATGTTACGACTTTATTCTCGTAATGTTACGACTTTATTCTCGTAATATTATGACTTTATTCTCATAATATTACGATATTATTCTCATAATATTACGACTTTATTCTGTTATGACTTTATTCTCGCAACATTATGACTTTATTCTCGTAATTTTACGACTTTATTCTCATTATATTATGACTTTATTCTCGTAATTTCCTATATTTTTTTTTGTCTTAGTTTGGCCCTAATACTCCGTCGTACTTTTCAGCTCCAAATGTCAAGGTTCAACAATGCATTTTAATTAATAAAGTCACAGCAGGTTATAGTAGGAACTGAAGAAGCCCTCGAGACTTTGTCAGGACCAAATATCTGAGTCACGGAAAAGGAGACGGATTCTAGGGGCCCATGATTGAGGGGGGCCCAGAGAAGCCCCTAAGGATAATACAGAAAAAATAACGACACTAAGTTATTAACCAACACATAATCACAAATGTTTTATTTCCAATGTCCTGGGAACAATAACTGTATTTGTTTTAGAAACATCAACGCCTGCAGCCTGCTATAAAGTTTCTCTTCATGGGTCCCACACTCCCTAGCAACCCCTGCCAAATGTTATTGAGTTTAACTTTGCTGCAAAACACCAAAATAATTCCCATCATCCATGCATTTTGAAGGTACCTGCCACTAGTTTTCTTTTTGTGAGTTGTTGAGGTGAGATTCAAAACCCAGTTCTACCTCAGAACTTTTTGAGGTGGGAATCTTTGATGCAGGTGCTGAAAATGCACATACTGTAGCACACAATAAGAAGACATGAGACATTCTGACACGCAACGATGCTGTTGCACACTTGTAGTTGTGTCTAATGGTACAGGCAGTACTGGAGTTGAGGGGGGATGAGGGGGGATGGCATCCCCTCCTGAAATAAAAACTGTCAAAATCATCCCCCCTGTAAAACTGCCATCCCCCCTTTCCATCCCTTATGTCATTTCATCAATGAATGTGGTTTTACTGCTATTTCAACATTTAGAGTCATCACCAGAAAAATAACTTATTTGACAATTTTCACTTGTTTCAAGTAAATTTTCACTTGAAATAAGTAGAAAAATCTGCCAGTGGGACAAGATTTATTTTCTTATTACAAGCAAAAAAATCTTGTTCCACTGGCAGATTTTTCTACTTATTTCGAATGAATGAATGAATCTTTATTTCGGCTTGTACAGAACAAGATGAAAAGGAAGAAAAAAAACAACATTTCTTTTGCCGAAAAGGTGTAGCTGAAGCCGTAGCTTATAGGGCCTACCCTTTTTTCTTATGATCAGCTTAAATATGAGACTTTAGCTTTTACTCAGTGAAAACAAACAATACATAAAGAAGAAAAAAAATAAGTAAGAAAAAATATAAAATTGACATTTCACATTCTAGAATGTTTTTGATAATATACTTTATAATTATAGTGTTTTATATGTATTTACAATATTTTCTTTAAACAATGTCTTAAACTTGACGATAGAGCGACACATTTTTAGGTTGTTATTACAACTATTCCAAATTTCTCTAGCCTTAATTGATGTCCATCTCTTTTTAATATTAGTTCTTACTGTCGTCATCTCAAACATGAGTTTCCCCCTCAGGTCAGAGCGGGTTTCTTTTATTTGGAACAAATCCTGAATGTAGTTTGGTAGCAGTTTCTGCTGGGCTTTAAAGGCAATTAAAACAGTTTTCTGCTCTACTATATCATGGAATTTTAAGATATTATATTTAATAAAAAGATTATGTGTTGGTTCATAATAGTCGGTTTTATTAATTATCCTTAAAGCTCTTTTCTGTAACAGGAAAATAGGGTTTGTATTTGTTTTATAGGTGTTACCCCATATCTCCACACAATAAGTCATGTATGGAACTATAAGTGAGTTATACATTAAAAACTGTGCTCTTTGACAGAAAAAATTATTAGTTTTATTTAATATTGCTAGGGTTTTAGACATTCTTGATTTTACACTATTTATGTGTGATTTCCAGCTAAGTTTATCATCGATTATTACCCCCAGGAACTTATTTTCATATACTCTTTCTATTTCCATACCACTAATTTTAATTGTTATATGATTATTTTTTTTTCTAGTGCCAAAAATTATGAACTTAGTTTTAGTTAGGTTTAATGATAACTTATTGATATCAAACCATGCCTTCACATTTTTCAGTTCTCCTTCCACCACATTCAGCAGCTGTTCCAAATTCTTCCCTGAACAATAAAGGTTTGTATCATCAGCAAACAAGACATAATTTATTATTTTAGACACTTTACAAATATCATTTATATATAATATGAACAATTTAGGACCTAGCACTGAACCCTGTGGGGTTTCAAGTGAAAATCTACTTGAAACAGGTGAAAATTGTTGTTTTTTCCAGAGATGAGTCTTGTTTTAAGAGTAATAAGATTTTTTTACTAAAATTAGACATTTTAACTACTGTAGAAATAGGACAAATATTCTTATTTTGAGTTTTTGCAGTGATCCATTTGACTTATCCTGTGAAGGACAGAATCATATTGATAAGTTCAGAAAACTGTTTTTTAAGTGTTTTGATGTATTTGATGTAAGCCCAGTGGATATTTAAAGCTTACAGAAGGCTGCATTTAACTGCAGTATTTCTGAAGGTGTTTTGGTCAGTGCTATTATTTGTAATATATTATATTATTTGTAATCAGCACAAATTATCTGTCCCCATATGATAAAATCCACCATCCCCCCTGATTTCTTTTTACAACTTGAGTACTGGGTACAGGTATCAAACTGTTATGACATCTTGAGCTGCTTTTAGTACCGGTATCTCAAGAAGGCCCGAATAGTAACTTGTTTCTCCTCTTTTATTGCAAAGGCCTTGAAAAGGTGAACAGTTTTTGAAAAATAAGAAAAACAAGCTGACAATCTAACATTTATTTGAAATAAACAAGTGAAAAGAATGACACGATATCCAGTGCAGGAGGTCACATCTTTTTATGCGACATCACCGTCTCACTCGTAATATTTCTGTGAATCTCTTGATTTGTAATTGAGTTAACATGTACCTGGCTTTCAAAAAATGTTTGTGAAGAGTTCAGTCAAAAAATAATTTAAACATTTGCAAACAGGAGTGATTGAATAATGAGAGTAAAGACTTTAATAATCATTCAATAGTTAAAACAAGGGATGTACAAGGTCAGAGTGGGAATAACTGCAGTCCTTCACCCGCCTCCCTGCATATCCAGACATGCCACAGTAACCTGACACCTGACATCATCTGGATCTGTGTCTGACTCAAACCAGATGTAGTTTCCCCTTGCAGGGCAGGAGAAAAAGAAAGAAAAAAAAACTCCTCCCCAGACCAGGGTGTTCCCATTAAACTTCCTTAAAATCTAACCAATATAAAGCCACACACCACTGACCTACTTCACTTCAGCAGCAGAGAGGCACATCCACTCGGAAGACTTCAGCAAACCAAGTTTGACTTTTTAACACAAGGTAAGTTTTCAACTTTACTTCGGATTTCCTGGTGCAAAGTTTGACTTTCACTTTTGCCAGCCCTCTGTTCCTGAACAAGGCTCGGGACTGTGCTCAAGGCAAACAAATGCTGTAACAGAAGTGAAGTGAAAAAGTTTTCATTCAGTCGATTGCAGGCTCTGATGTCCCACGATGGCAACTTTTAGAGATCTCCTCCCTTCTGAATTTTGTCTCATAAATTCATAAGTACAACTCCCAGCTAAGAAAGCTATTAGAAATAATAGGATTATGGTTAGAGAATGATTCTGACCCACTTGCATAATTAACTGATTTTTGAAAGCAAGCGCCACAGCTTTAACTGAGTCTTTTTTACTTCGGCTGATTAACATTCAAGTGCAAAAATCTGACAGGAGATGTGAAAAAAGAGAGCTGAAACATTAAGGAAGCACCAGATTTCAGTGACTTTTATGGTGTTCTGCACTTGGAAAGTATTTGACTATTGAAAAAAGACAATGTATTGAAGCAGTTCACTTGAGTTTGGTTCTTGTCTTATTCTCACAGTTTGGTACGCAGACACTAAGAGGTCATTTGCATTGTCTTTTAAAATGGTGTAAAATCCCTGACTTGGCGTTTTCCCCCACACGGCTTGCATTCCAGCTAACTGGAAACAGATCAGGCTCTCAGTCAGGAAGTGTTTTGAGTCGGTTTTCTGTGAAAAAAACACATCAGGTTTCCTGGTCCTCTCCAGGGCGCGTGACTGAAACCCAGAAAGTGGAAACATTGAACACACATACAGGACTGTCTCAGAAAATTAGAATATTGTGATAAAGTTCTTTATTTTCTGTAATGCAATTTAAAAAAAAAAAAAAAAAAAAAAGTCATATATTCTGGATTCATTACAAATCAACTGAAATATTGCAAGCCTTTTATTATTTTGATATTGCTAATTATGTTACAGTTTAAGATTGAGATTCCCAGAATATTCTAATTTTTTGAGATAGGATATTTCAGTTTTCTTAAGCTGTAAGCCATGATCAGCAATATTACAATAATAAAAGGCTTGCAATATTTCAGTTGATTTGTAATGAATCCAGAATGTATAACATTTTTGCATTACAGAGAATAAAGGACTTTATCACAATATTCAAATTTTCTGAGACAGTCCTGTACACCATTAAAAAGAAATAGAAGTCATAGTACATTTAAAAATTACAGGATTTGTTTACCCATGTCATTTTCTACATTGTCCCCACTTTTTTGATTCAGGCTTGTGTGTTTTAACTTATTTTACATCAGTAAAATGTCAGCAGTCAAAACCTGTGAATGCACCTGAGTCAGATCAGTGTTAGTATCCTGGAACTTTTTGAGAAGTCCTGTACAGTATAACAAGATATACTGACTGTAAACAAAGATACTGACTTGTCCATGTAATCCATTGTGGATTTGAGACTTTTTAAGTCATAATAAATGTGTTTGTGTACTTCTAGGATGTTGCATCTGTGTGTGCTCCTGCTGGCGGGGTCAGCTCTAAGCCACCTGGACGAAGCTTTCCTGGACCAGCAATGGGACCAGTGGAAACTGACACACGCCAGGGAATACAACGGCCTGGTGAGTACTGCCAAAATATCACATTTCACCACAATAATTATGTAGGAATAAAGCAGGATTAAAATGACCCGAAGAGAGAGCAGAGGCTGAAAACAGATATAGGGTAAAAGAGATGTGATTAATCCTACAACGTTGATGTATTATATCTGACACATGAATATCTAAGATCTCTTTACCACTCCCATAATAAATAAATGAATACATAAAAATTATTTTATGTAATATAAAAAATAAAAGTAAATGCATAAAATGACATATTCATAATGGCACAAAAAATTATTATTTAGAAACCCTTAAAATCAAAGTTGGGGCGTTTTTAATTTAAATACTGTATATGATACACACTTCAAATCTTTAAAATAATGGATTTTTTTTTTTGCATAATATTTCATATGTCAGACAGTTATGGGTTAAAGTACCTGTACATCATTCAATACATGATTTATAGGCTCAATTACGGTACAACAAGATGGTTTCTTGTTTTATATCGTTTTGTGCTTTCTCTATTTGCAGCACGTTTGATGATTCTGCATTTGTCTTTGTTTTTTGCAGCACGTTTTTTCATTTGCACCACGTTCCTCTTTTTGTACCTCGTTTTGAGTTTGTGAATTTGAATCGTTTCTGTAATTGAAGCCGTTTTCCTTAACTGAGACGCATTAGGCCGTTGCAGTGCGTTTGGTCCTTGTCGGCCACCGTACTCAATAGCCGTCCTAAAGCAATGTTTACTGCCACAAGAAACCAGCGACAAAACTTGTGCAGTATGTGTTTTACAAAATCCATGCACAACATTATGCGACAATGTGTGTTGAATTTAAGCACTTTTTTTGGATTTTGATTTCTTGGAAATTATCTCTTATTATAATATTTCACTAAGGCAACTCCTGCAACCACTGAATCTCCACTTCTATAAGCTCTTATCTCTTGTTTTTGTTCAACAGAAAAACAATTCACACATCTGTTTGACAAAAAAGGAAGGTTAAAGCATTTAAAGGGGGACAAGAGTGCATTTATCGCGTGTACCTTTTACACTAATCATTAACAGATTCTTTCCCTCTTTTGTGTGGATTTAGACTTTTTTTTGTCTTCTATTTTTCAAAGCACCGGCATGTGTTTGTCTTTGTCTTTGACTCACTGGCTCTCTGCATGAGACTGAGTCATTTTGGCAGCCAGTCAGTTTGGTGTCTCCTGTTTCTCTAGTCTGTTTTCTGCTATACTTATTATTCATGTATTAATTGATTTGATTTATTTGGAGAACTGAGCTCTGCAGAACACTGAAAAGACCCAATGTTTTGTAATAAAGATATATATGTAGAACAGTATTACAATATTACAAGACTGCTGGCTGGCATACTTTACAGTTTAAATTATACTCAACTCATGGACTCATAGATTGTTCAACCTTTTAAATGTTACAGTCAAGAATCTCCCACAAATGAATGACCCAACAGGAGTTATTTATTACCACAGTACAAAATCAGTCACGAAAGATGTCTGGGCGAACACAGAAATATGGTTCATGGAAGTTATTCACAAGGCAATCGGAGGAAAAGCTGTTATAAAGGTCGTACTAAGGGGTGAATAATGGTTATAATTATAATATAATTATTAAGGGGGCTCAAGGGCTGAAGCGGGAGTCACAAGTTATGAAACGGGAGACCTCAGTCTGACACCACAAGAAACAATTCTGTTTCATTTAGTCCTCCTTTTCTTTTGGATTCATTCAGTTTTGCCCACTTTCTCCTCAAGAATAGTTGTAACGACCACTTTGTTATGATAAGGCAACAATTACCGCTTCCGTCTAGGACCTAAGATTCAATTAGGTTTAGGAATCCAAACCACATGGTCCACAAGGAAGAACACAGTTTAAGACATCACAGACACCTGTTTTGAGGATGGTGACTCATCGGCAGACAATATTATTTCATACAATAGTTAAAAATTGCATTTTAATAATATTAATAAACAATACTATATTTTGAATGGCTTTGCTTGTCAAATTGTAGAGTACAACTGCCTCAAGCCGTGCTGTTTGAGTGTGATAATAGTACATCATCAGCATATAGATTGATTAAACATTGATAATTGTCTCTGTAATAGTCTAATCATCTTTTTAATTCTGACTTTCTTCTACAATTATTTGCCTTGGGATTGAAATAAATATTCTGTGAATCTCTTCTGGATTATATAACTGTGATGGAAGTATATGAGGATTAGGGGGATGAGGTGGAGTACAGAGGGGGGAAATACTGAAATAAAAAAAGGAAAAGGAAAAAGACTTTAATGCCAAAAACCAAAGTGCATATCCTTCACATGACTCAGAATTTTGAGTTCAAAGATATTAAATGAGGAGCACAATCCGAAACAGCAACCATAAAATGTTTTTGATAACATATATTTGACTTGCACATCATGATTGTGTTGGTCTATGATCCTAATTTGAGCAACATTTGCCAGTGGGTTTTAATCTGGCCAGCTACACCTGTTAACTTTATTCTCTTGAGAGGGTCTCGTACCCCTCCGATTCAAGAATAATGCGGATCAGCTGATAACACCTCTGACAACTCTCCAAAGCTCGATTCAATGCAAATGGAATTCCTTTTCTTTTGCTCTTGAAGATGTTTCACCTTCAATTGGGCATCTTCAGCACATCCCAACTGAAGATGGATCTGATGTTGCCTAGATTCAAGCCTTTAAGAGTTATGACCTGGATGACTAAGAGTCTATGCCGTAACTTCTTACTATAAAAGCAACAGTATTCACTGGTGTTCCAGCTCCGCTGCACGCCATTTTGAATGACTTCTGTTGATACTAAGCTGCTTGTCACATACTTCCAATGGCATCCAGAGGCTGTTTCCTCTTTGTCTGATTGTACTGTACCCTGGAGATCAAAGTTAAATCTACAGACACTGCGCTAATTCTTTGTATTGAAGAGGGAAAGAATTAGGATGGCGGGCCAGGCTGAGTGCAATGATGAAAGCTTTGAAGGATCTGGGTCAGCTCTGAAAGCATGCTGTGTGCTCTAGTGTGGGTCTAGGTATAATCATAAAAATGCATGCTTGTGCATCAGGTGCTATAAGAGGACACCAACTTAAGGAAACTTTAGGAAAACAAACAATTACTTCCTTTGCAAACATTTTTCTGTGTGGATCTTAAACTAAAATGTGTTACCAACAGCCAACATACACTAAATCAAATAGTGTTTTGTCTACTCAATGTGTAATATATTAGGTGTTTAAATGGGGCCTCTGCAAATAGTTAGATAGCAAGTGTACCTGTAGTGGCAGCAGCAGTTGTAATAAAGCTGATGAATTTACTGACATGTTTCCTAAACTTAGTCTTAAGGCCCCGTTTACACGGAGCAAAAAACGGTGCCGATCGTTTACACGAAAACAGAGCTCAAAGTCACCAAAAACAATCATTTCTGAAAACTCCGGCCAAAGTGGAGATTTTCAAAAACTCCATTTTCACGTTTACTTGTAAACAGAGGGAAACGGAGATTTAGGCTTCAGAACGTCACATTATGCGACAGAAACGTCACCAGCATCATTAGTGCGACCTGTGTTTACAATTGGTTTGGCCACCGTCAATATTTTCTTGTATTTTACCTGTTTTATATTCTAAAGTCACACTTAAAAGTAACTCCACTTCTCTGTCACTCCAAACGAAAGACTCTCATTCCGTCTTGGAAGTAACTGGCATTGAAGGCTGATTTATGGTTCCGCGTTACACCAACGCAGAGCCTACGGCGTTGGGTACGCGGCGACGCACACCGTACGTAGGCTACGCCGTCGATTTAAAGCAGCACTATGTAACTTTTCCACCTTAATATAATATTTCCAGAGTCATTGTGATGGAACATCAACTTCCAACAGGTTTAATGACACCTCTGTCATGGTCTGAGGGGTCTGTATCACCTGGCACTATGGAACTTTGAGGTGGATGGTAGGAACCCTTCCACATTACTGGTAAAGCACTACTGCTTTTGTCCAAAGGAGCCGCCAAACTCAACAAAAGCTGAAAGTTACATTGTGCTGCTTTAACGCGGAACCATATTATTCAGGCTTCACACGTGTCATTTGTTGACGTTTTTTTCCAGGATTCTGATTGGCTAGCATGACTTTATGCTTCTCGTTACACTGCCCCCTGCAGGTTTGGATGCTCATAGCACCTTAACAGCGTATTTATGGGGGTTCATGTAAACGAGGATATTTTTCAAAACGTAGAGGGGGAAATATCCGTTTTTGTAAATACCCGGCTATGTGTAAACGTGGCCTTAAACTCTGTTTAGTCGAGTTTTGGTATTGAACTCCTCACCAATCAATCCAGAATTCTAAAAACTGTGGGATAAAATGGAAATCGGGGGTAGTCATAAAATGTGCATGTTGACAATAGGTACTGTATCTCTGGTGTCCATTTCAAAGCATTTTTTCATTCATAAGGGGTTTCTAAAGTTATGACACCATTTTTTTTCGTAAAATTGTCTAAATATTGAACCAGGATGAAAGTCAACCTGGGTCAAGTGAGAGCTGCTTACTCACTGTGGGCGATCTTTCTTGACTAACTGTGAATCGAGCAGCACGTCTGCTTTAAAATCACACATTACCGTAAATAAGTGTACTGTAAATGCTGGTGGAAACAATGGTAGCTGGAAAAACAAGAAATGTGAATCAAGTCATGTGAGGAAGCAAAGGTAAAGCAGGACATGCAAAATGAGAATTGTATGTCCTCAGAAATGTTTTGATCTGATTCATTACAAATAATTTTAAAAAAAAAAGGCTCAAAAAGATATAGATTGAGGCTTTGTCTTTTCTCTTTTTTTTATTTTGACACTTTTAGCTTTGACATTAAATTAATCTTTATTATCGCTGTTAAATCATCTTTAATCATGAGGCAAAATGAAGTCAGCACATTCCTAGTTTGCTTGGTGATAAGAGACACGTGTTGCTCTGACGGCATGTCGCTGCAGCTGCAGGTGTTTCCAGCGCAGGAAACCACCTTGACCTTTGATCAATATTGTACATTCCCTTTTTTCAAAGCCTTCCTGGCACTAACATTTCAAGTCCTCTGTTATATCTATTTGTATATGGTGTTAAACCGGACATGACTGCAAATTTAACAGCTGTGGAGTTTGCATTTCTGCCTTAACTGCACCTAGGCGAATGTAGATGCATGCAGTCTTCCTGCAGAAAATGTGACCATTTGTTTTGATGAGCTTTGTTTTGATTCATTCTCATGTCCACAATCACTGTGTACTGAGCAGTTAATGTGTTCATGTGTTGTTAGCAGTGAGAGCAAACGTTTTTCTTTCGTGAAGACTTTAATCGGCTTCCTCTGAAGCTCTTTAATCATCCTTGTAATGAAATCAAAGTCCTGTAATATTTGCATATTTCATTACTGGAATGGATTTGATTAAACTGCAGTTATGTTAATGATTAATAAGAGCCTAACAACATCATGGATGTTGCCCAGGCAACAAACCAAGCATCTTGTTTCCACTTTTCCACTTGAAGTGAAAGTTGGAAATTAGGAAATCAACAGTTGACAGTGCTAAATGCTGTATAAATAATACCATTTCAAAATATATGTAACAGCTGTTCAAGGGGAGATTGTTGTGCGAAAACGCACTGGTTGAATTGGCCTAATTTCTGAACTGGGGCTACAACACAGACAGACAATCTTTCTTGTATTTGCTAATTATAATGAAAATTTGACCTCTTTGCCCAGATTAGTTTCCATCGGCTGTCAGGTGTCCATGCAGATGGGAAGGAATGAGGGTCAATGTTTTTTTCCCTCTTCTTCTTCATATATGACTTCTAATGAAGCTCATTTGTGTCAGGTAGAATTAAATGGATGGTGAACACTGTCCAGAGGTGGCAGAGCGGCTGGATCCTCAGTTTACGAGGGCGGTTTGAACTAATTTAACAAGATTTTTATGAAAATGTGTCTCGGTTTCCATTTACACGAAGGTAAAATCTTCCAGTAACATGTGTTGGTGTGACTAAGTCTTTACTAACTTGGATGGAGTTTGCATGTTCTCCCTGTGCTTGCGTGGGTTCCCTCCGGTTACTCCTCCCACAGTCCAAAAACATGCATAATAATAGGTTAATTGATTATTCTAAATTGCCTGTAGGTGTGAGTGTGTCTAGTTGTTTGTATTTATGTGGCCCTGTGATGGACTGGCAACCTGTCCAGGGTAAGGTTGCCACCTTTCAGAAATAGAAATAAGGGACGCCCCGATTTCAGCAGCGCAGGAGCCAAAAAAAAGGGACATCCCCAAAACTTCTAAACTGCATAGAAATGTATTTATTTTATATGAAAAAATAAAATGCTTTGATTTAAAGTCCAAAGTGCTTTAATTGCATTGAACTTGCACGACTGTACAGACAGCCAACCATACTAGCAACTGAAATAGCCTCCTATGCTACGTACGTCCAAATCAGCCAGGTATATTAGAGCCTACAGGTGAAGGTCGGAAAATTAGAATATGGTGTAAAAGTTAATTTATTTCAATAATTCAACTTAAAAGGCAAAACTAATGCATTACATAGTCTCATTACATGCAAAGCTAGATATTTTAAACCTTTAGTTGTTATAATTTTGATGATTGAATTGTTTGATTTCATAAAATATTCTAATTTTTTTAGATTTTTTATTTGGGGTTTTCATAAACTGTGAGTCATAATCATCAACATTATAACAAATAAAGGCTTGAAATATCTCACTTTGCATGTAGTGGGAAATAATATATTTGTTTCACCTTTAGTTGAATTTACTACGAATGAAGTTTTGCAATATATTCAAATTTGCAGACCTTCACCTGTATATTATGACATAAATAAATAAGAGCAAATATGTGTCTGTATTGGTTCAATACGGAACGCAACTTTTAATTCCCAATTACGTAAAGATTCCGTATTTTAAGGGACGGGTGGCGACCCTAGTCCAGGGTGAACCCCTGCCTCTCGCCTGCAAATATGGATGGATGGATGGATGGATGGATGGATGGATGGATGGATGGATGGATGGATGGATGGATGGATGGATGGATGGATGGATGGATGGATGGATGGATGGATGGATGGATGGATGGATGGATGGATGGATGGATGGATGGATGGATGGATGGATGGATGGATGGATGATTTTCTTTGTTCTGGTTTGTCTAAATTGTCCTAACCCACAATATGGACTGAGATGCTTTTAGATCTATTAAAGGATGTTTGAGCGTGCTATAAAATGCATTGCTTAAGTAACTACCTTTACCTCATTTGGAAATGCATTCCTTTTTTTCCAAAATGAAACAATGAAACTTCAAGCAGCATTCAAACTCGACGGATCATTTCAGATTTCAGAAGGCCTGACAATAATCGTGTCTATTTACAAGGAGTCCATTAGGTTTATATTGTCCAAAGTGGGGATTTTAAGAGCGGGTCCAGGAGGAGGGCACATTCAAACCATTTAAAAGACTGTGGACTCTCTTGAGCTGCAAAGGATGAGTTCAGCTTTTGTTCTGAAACTAAGTCAAGGACTTGAAAGCTTCTTTGTGTTGTTCCAGGATGAAGAGGGGATCCGCAGGGCCATCTGGGAGAAGAATATGCTCATGATTGAAGCTCACAACCAGGAGGCGGCGCTGGGCATTCATTCCTACGAGCTGGGGATGAACCACCTGGGAGACATGGTGAGTCCGGGGCAGGCCTGCATGCTCAACAGCACGCTTCCTCTCCTCTCTTATCTCATGTAATGCCAGATTAAGTGTTATCACACTTCTAAAATCCCAGCGTAGGAATGTAAACTATAATCTTTTTTTATCCCATGAAGTGCATTAGATTTCTTTCCCCCTGATGTGCCTTCTACCTCTTACTGTGTCAGACATGAGAGTTCGTACGTCTGTTTCAGATAGGGTTGACACCTTTCAGAAATAGAAATAAGGGACGCCCTGATTTCAGCAGCGCAGGAGCCCAAAAAAAAAAGCCCCCAAACTTCTAAACTGAATAAAAATGTGTTTATTTTTATATAAAATGTTTATATAAAAAACAAAATGCTTTGATTTCAAGTTTAAAGGGCTTTAATAGCATTGAACTTGCATGACTGTACAGACAGCCAACCATACTAGCAACGGAAATATGCTACTGTATGTCCACATCAGCCCAAATGTATAATATAGCCTACAGGTGAATAATATGGTGTAAAAGTTAATTTATTTCAATAATCCAACTAGAATATGGTCTAAAAGTTAATTTATTTCAATAATCCAACTAGAATATGGTCTAAAAGTTAATTTATTTCAATAATCCAACTAGAATATGTTGTAAAAGTTAATTTATTTCAATAATTCAACTAGAATATGGTGTAAAAGTTAATTTATTTCAATAATTCAACTAGAATATGGTGTAAAAGTTAATTTATTTCAATAATTCAACTAGAATATGGTCTAAAAGTTAATTTATTTCAATAATTCAACTAGAATATGGTGCAAAAGTTAATTTATTTCAATAATTCAACTAGAATATGGTGTAAAAGTTAATTTATTTCAATAATTCAACTAGAATATGGTGTAAAAGTTAATTTATTTCAATAAGTCAACTAGAATATGGTGTAAAAGTTAATTTATTTCAATAAGTCAACTAGAATATGGTGTAAAAGTTAATTAATTTCAATAATTCAACTAGAATATGGTGTAAAAGTTAATTTATTTCAATAATTCAACTAGAATATGGTGTAAAAGTTAATTTATTTCAATAATTCAACTAGAATATGGTGTAAAAGTTAATTTATTTCAATAATTCAACTAGAATATGGTGTAAAAGTTAATTTATTTCAATAATTCAACTAGAATATGGTGTAAAAGTTAACTTATTTCAATAATTCAACTAGACTATGGTGTAAAAGTGAATTTATTCCAATAATTCAACTAGAATATGGTGTAAAAGTTAATTTATTTCAATAATTCAACTAGAATATGGTGTAAAAGTTAATGAAAATACGGTACAAATCGCGTCCCGTATTAGTTCAATACGGGACGCAACATTTTTTTCTCAAATAAAGGACAATTCCGTATTTTACGGGACGGGTGGCATCCCTAGTTTCAGATCATGTCAAAAACACATCACTTCTCTTATCAATAGCAACACAATTGCCTGATTTTCTGAATATGAAGCATATGTACATAAATTAAAAATAGTTGGATCTCATTGCTTTACGCGTGCACGTCACGGCGTGGAGAAATGATGTGTTTAGTGTCGTTAAATCAGCTGTAGTCAGTGAGATTTAGCGCATGAATGATGGTTGTTTTTGCACAAAGGTGGCAGCTGCATCAACCTGCAAATCAAAAGCGAGTGAAAAGCTGTTTTTTTACGAAGTGCAGCGTGTCAGAGTTTACGTTTATTTATTCCTGACAGAACAAGCGTAGACAAAGATTAATGGCCATTTTGTGTTTATGGAAACAGATGGCGGTAAATGAAAGACCTCTTTACATTTTCATTTTGACTAGAAGCACTTCAATTAAATGAAAAAATTAACATACTGTTTGTTGTTGCTCATTTAAAGTTCTGAGCTGTACTGAAACCCTCGCTGAATTTTAATCAGACTAAATGGAAGATTTAAAAAAAAAAATACACTGTATAAGCTGCTCTTAATGTAACCAAAAAAGAGAGGAAGGGCGGGCGCAGAGTAGAAACACCCTGTTTTTAATTCCCTACTGTTTTTCATATTCCTCTCATGTCTTCTCCTTTTAAGTCTTATTCTACTTTCTTCTCTGCTGTTCAGTTTTTACATTGCACTGTGAAAAATGTATTTCACCTTGAAGTAAACTATGTGAAAGCCATCTTTTCACCAACTACCCTTTATCTTCCGCCACCGTGCGGAATCAAATCCCCGAGTAAATCCTCTTTCTGATCTTTTGTTAAGACACTTTTATTCTCCTTATGGGTTTTTCTCCCCCACAAACTAAAAAACTTTTATATCAGTCTATTGTAACTGTGAGAAAAACCTGTCACCTTCTACTCTTTCTGTCTTTCAGCAGTTTTGAGAAATATTATTGTGCTCTTTAGTAGGGCTGGGGATCGATTCAAATGTCAAGAATCGATTCGATTCCGATTCTTAAGATTCAGAATCGATTATCAAGATTTGATTCGATTCCGATATTGATTTGGGTTAGTGTTATTAAAACTGTTTTTTGAGCTGTTGCATGAATTATATGACTGTAGTTATGCAAAATATTACTATTAGTATTATATTGAGATTAAACAGCAGGTATTGGCAGCTAATGATGCTGTAAGGACCAATCAGCTCCCAGAATGCTGATAGAACTGCTTTCAGAAACATCATGTGGGTCAGAATTACCAAACAGATCCAGGGCAGCAAACAGAGACGGATGAAATCGGTTTTATTTTTTACCACATTACGTTTTTATTTGTTCCATTTTCGGTCAATTTTGGTTTTTGATTTTTGAGCATTTGGTTTTTAGCATTTTTTGCAAATGTAACCCCAAGACAGTATATAAAGTAATGAAATGTAGACAATTTATGCAATTATAACCTAACAGTTTAATGTTTTCATACCTTTAAACATATTTAAAGGCAAAAACATGGCACCAGTTATTCTCGTGTCCAACAAAACATTCCTTTTTTGGGGATAAACAAAAAAATAACCAAAAGTTGTAATGTAATGATGAAAAAAAACAAAACATAAATAAATAAAAGAACCCCCCCCCCCAAAAAAAAAAAAAAATTTAAAAAAATCGATCTTTAGACATATGAATCGATTTTTAGGAATTAATATGAGAATCGATTTAGAATTGGAAAAATCGATTTTTTTCAACACAGGCCTACTCTTTAGCTATGTGAATGAAAGTCATCTGCAAAACCATTAAAATGTAAAAAACATTGGGTGGGGCCGTGTAATGGTTAATTGTCTTTCTGTCCCTGCAGACGTCAGAGGAGGTGGTTGAGATGATGACTGGTCTGCAGACCCCCGAGTATCGCGACCGCAGCTTCACCATGGCCCTGAACGACGACGTGCGAAGGCTTCCCAAATCTGTGGACTACCGCAAGAAGGGTATGGTGACCTCGGTGAAGAATCAGGTAAAGAAATCATTCGATTCATACTGTAATTGCCTTAATGATTCATTTCCTTCATCTCTGAGAGCTGCATCAGGAAGGGCATCCAACATTAAACCTGTGCCAAATCATTATGGGAAACACAGTGTCCCCAGTGGGTGGAGCCTTCAGGGAGAAGCCAGAACAAGTTTGGCCCCAAAACAGATCCAAAGTTTTAAGCCTCAGTAAAATAAGCCAGAAAAAGGATATTTGAAACCTGGGGAAAAGTTGCTTATAAGAAAGTAGTGGATGTGTTTTTCATACACATAATGAAATTGTTTTGCATAAATGCAACCGACAGCTAAAAAAGTTTATTGCAGAAGTAAGTGTAAAAAGTGCTTAGTCATATATGAGACTAGTGCAGGGTTGTAGATCGGATCTCCTGAATTAATGTCACCTCCAAACTCTGTCAGTCTCAAAAAGTCCTGATGCTGTCAACCTACAGTATATGTGGCTATTTTTATCTCAATATATACAACAAAAATACATGTATACATGTATGATTCTGCACCAGGACACAAATTAACATAACAGTCTCATGTCCATCTATTTTGTTTCCACTTCCCCTCCATCAGTGAGATCATGTCCTTGCTGTTCAAATACAGGGAAGTTCTTTACTAGGGGTGTAACAATATATCGTTCCACGAAATTTTGCGATACAAAAACGTCACAATACGTGTCGTGGAGGTGACAAACTGTATCGCGATATTGGATTATTAATATTAATCTATTGTGTTGACTAGTAACGCGCTGCGTATTTGTGCTGACCGCGCCTCGACCCGCGGACCAAAATCTTACTCCGCTCAGAAGAAACTAGTACCGTTTTGCGGTCCCGTTTTGAGCTCTGAACTTTTACTAATGTAAGGCTGCTGTAGAGTTAAGCCTTACCTTATTAAATTAAACCTTTTTCGGGTCGTGAGTAGGACAAACAGGGGGACAACTTCTGCGTGAGTTCCAGTGTACTTTAATGTCCCTCAACAGTGTAGGATTTTAGAACTTCAACACAGCACCTAGTGCCGTAATGTGGCGTATCACTCCGCCCAATCTAAAACAGATAGATCACTACAGATAAACTGACTAGTGTCATTATAGTCCCTGATTTACATCAGAATATAAAGAATATATTTATAAAATAATGAACCCTGAATTACCAAAATAACCTTCTTAACAAAAATAAATCTCCTCCTTACACTTATAAGGTGAGCATGAATCAATCTTTTTTATGATGTAAAATTGTATGTGTTTATTTACTTTTATTTATTTATTTAATTTTAGTTGTTAAATTTCTGGAAAAGAAAAAGTCAAATCATACATGAGAGAAACTATTCAGTTTGTGGCAAAATATTTTTACTTGTATGAAACTGAAGATGCATAATGCAAACCTGACATTTACTTTTAGTTCAGTTTGTGGAAAATGGTTGGCCTGGCTTTCTCTTTAAAACTTAAACAGTTATAAAGCATTACAAACTGTAACAATAGGGCAAACGTACAGTATTGTTTTGTATTTTGTCTTTCAAATAAAAGGTTTTTTTTTTTGATAAGAGTGTGTCGGTTAAGTTAAGCAAGTGGGACCAAACCTGGAGCACAAATGGATTGTTGGGGAGAGGGAGGTTTAGGTTGCTCCCATCCCGACCCCACCTTGGATAAGCCGGGATGGATGGATGGATGGATGGATGGATGGATGGATGGATGGATGGATGGATGGATGGATGGATGGATGGATGGATGGATGGATGGATGGATGGATGGATGGATGGATGGATGGATGGAATTTGATGTTACAAAAATCCCACCGAAGACGAGTTCAGGAAAAGGCTGTGCAGATATAACCGGAGAGAATTAGTTTGTGAGTGAGACAACTTTTACATGAATCAATAAAACATCTTTCAGCAGGTTATAGGGACTCCCCCCTGGAGGATTGCAGCCAGACAGTTAGAACAGCTGAAAGAGATGCATGAATAATGTATCTAGCCCATTATTTCAAAAAAGAAAAGAAATAAAAGGAAAAAAAAGAACACTTATAAATTCATCTTACGTCCCCGGGCTGGAATTTAAACCAACCCAATTACAGCACAATCATGTGTCATGCTGCATGGAAACATTTGCCGTCACTGCTAATGCTTTGAGTGGTTTTGAATATTAAATAAAACTGTAATTGATATAAAAACAAAACATTCACTTTTATCAAAATGAATAAAACCTCATAATAATTACTTTTCCAGCTTCATTCAAAATAGGCGACTTTAACCAGTTTCTTCAAACAGAAACACATCAGAATTAATTTTATACTCTTGTATGGATTAAAACTGGACCCGGATAACAGAGACCAGTTCATGTCCTGGGTCAACACCTCTTTTCAGCTCCGATTATCTGCTAATGTGTGAAGTATATCTAATATTAAAGCCCTGAACTCTGCACTAACTCATTTAGACTGCCTTAATAATATTAAACAGGTTTGATACTTAAAATCAGCATGTTTACAACCCAGAAGCAGCTGAGCAGAGTAGTTAGCAGATACTGGCCTTGACATCGATCTATTAAAATAAATTAAAACAGCATCAGATTCACATCTCAAATGCTGCAGTGGAGCAGATCCTTCCCTTCATTGATCCCACTTTTTCTCAGCTATTTGTTTTATCTTCTGCGTTTACGTTCTCTCAAAACTGTGTAGTACTGCCTTCTGACTTAGAGACACAGAACACCTTTCGTTTTTTCTTTTTTGAAAAGATTGACACATTTTTCTGAGGTGTTACATGCTTCAGTCAAAATACTGCAGGGTTACAAAACAACAGCTCCCTTTTCAGTCTTGTCTTCACACCTTTGTTCATGGCAGCAGGTTTTGTGAGGAGGAGCGACCCAACTTTCTCAACCTCACCTCCGTTCTCCTGCGTCTTCTTTTGAACTCAGCTAATCTCAGCTGCTCTCTGAAGGACATTTTTCACAGAAAAGTTTTGTTTCCTACGACGGAGTATTAGGGCCAAACTAACCAAAAATTTGGAAATTACGAGAATAAAGTCATAATATAATGAGAATAAAGTCGTAAAATTACGAGAATAAAGTCATAATGTTGCGAGAATAAAGTCGTAATAGAATAAAGTCGTATTATGAGAATAAAGTCGTAATATTATGAGAATAAAGTCGTAATATTACGAGAATAAAGTCGTAATATTACAAGAATGAAGTTTTAACATTACGAGAAGTCGTAATATTACGAGAATAAAGTCGTAATATTACGAGAATAAAGTCGTAATATTACGAGAATAAAGTCGTAACATTACGAGCATAAAGTCGTAAAATTACGAGAATAAAGTCGTAACATTATGAGAATAAAGTCGTAATATTATGAGAATATAATTTATAAGAACTCTTCTCCCTGTGTAAAAATGAGGAATATTGAGCATCTTGTGAAGTTATTCGTTTATAATATATTTAATATTACGACTTTATTCTTGTAATTTCCTTTTTTTTTTTTTGTCTTAGTTTGGCCCTAATACTCCATCGTAGTTTCCCCATATTTCCTGTTTTAGGTATTTTTTTTAGGTGCAAAATGGGTTGTTATGTTAAAATATAGTGTATTCTATTTGTCTTTGTTTGTGGTATCCACATGAATTCATAAATCAGTTCAGATTTTAATAATCATGTTGCGTGTATCAAGTATTAGGCCGATCGCCATTAAACAAATAATGTTATGTCATTTAAGCGGATTGCACTATCACCTCCTGGTGGGGGAAATCAAATCTGCAGCTGTCTGAACAAACATGCTCTATTGTGCTGTCTCTTCACTTCCTGTTGTTCATGAATTATGGAACAGATGGCTGCACGCTCAGCATACCAACAAGTCTGCTGCTCATCCACACAAGCCTGGATTTTTTTTCGATCATAACAAAGATAAATGCCACCGCTTACACTGAAGTGGAGTAATTCAGTATGTGCTGCTACATCGATGCACAGCATGCAAAAGTGTTGGTTTTGAGGACAAAACAGAGGTGCTTGAATTAAAAGTTGAGTATGAATTCATGGTAAAAGCCATTTATTTGGGACGTTAGTCAGTTTGAACACAGCTGGCCTACACGACCACACTGCAGGCTTTCATCCCCTTTACACAAAGGTCTGGTGGTGGTAAACTTGCCAAAGTCTGCCCCCTAGTGTGCAGATGAAAGAATGCAACCATTGCATCAAAAAGCAACAGATTTTTTTCTTTTTTTCTAATTTTATTTACAGTAATTGAATATTAGTAAGATCTAATTTATGGTGGGGTTTTTTCCACTTAGGATCAATCAGGCAATTATGCTGTGTAGTGGAAAACAAGGATTTATAACTGATTATCGGACTGTGGATAAATACATTTATTCTAATTTCACGCTGATTGTGAATTTCCAGTGGATGTGAGTGTGGGTGAGCACGGCTGGTGTTTGGCTGGTGATTCATCTACCTGTTACCTAATGACAGCAAGGCCCGACTCCAGCCCCCCCAGCACCTCATAGCATCCCGGGGGGTTTCCACTCACTTCTTCTTTGCTTTTAATCTTTTATAGTCAGTACTGGAGTTGAGGGGGGATGAGGGGGGATGGCATCCCTCCTGAAATAAAAACAGTCCAAATCATCCCCCCTGTAAAACTGCCATCCCCCCTTTCCATCCCTTATGTCATTTCATCAATGGATGTGGTTTTACTGCTATTTCAACATTTAGAGTCATCACCAGAAAAATAACACCAGAAAAATAACTTATTTGACAATTTTCACCTTTTTCAAGTAAATTTTCACTTGAAATAAGTAGGAAAATCTGCCAGTGGGACAAGATTTATCTTCTTATTACAAGCAAAAAAATCTTGTTCCACCTTCAGATTTTTCTACTTATTTTAAGTGAAAATCTACTTGAACCAGGTAAAAAATGTTGTTTTTTCCAGTGTTGAGTCTTGTTTTTAAGTGTAATGAGATTTTTTTTTTTATTATTTGTAATATATTAATATATTATTTGTAATCAGAACAAATTATTTGTCCCCATTTGATAAAATCCACCATCCCCCCTGATTTTTTTTTTACAACTTGAGTACTGGTTATACTGTATGTGTGTTCAATGTTTCCACTTTCTGGGTTTCAGTCAAGATTTATCTTCTTATTACAAGCAAAAAAAAATCTCCACTGCCAGATTTTTCTACTTATTTCAAGTGATGTCTTGTTTTAAGTGTAATGAGATTTTTTTAACTTTTAACTAGAAATATTCTTGTTAAGATTTTGAGTTTTTGCAGTGATCCATTTTACTTATCCTGTGAAAGACAGAGTCATATTGATAAGTTTAGAAAAGTGTTTTTTATTTTTGTGTTTTGATGTATTTGATGTAAGCCCAGTGGATATTTAAAGCTTACAGAAGGCTGCATTTAACTGCTGCTATGTCATTCCTGCAGTATTTCTGCAGGTGTTTTGGTCAGTGCTATTATTTGTAATATATTATATTATTTGTATTCAGCACAAATTATCTGTCCCCATATGATAAAATCCACCATCCCCCCTGATTTTTTTTTTACAACTCGAGTACTGTTTATAAGCGTTTTCCTCCTGCTGTTATCAGCAATAACACTAGTAAACTCAGACCCTCAGCTGATCTGTCGTTTGTTTGTTCCCTCCGTACAGGGAGCGTGTGGTTCCTGCTGGGCGTTCAGCTCGGCCGGGGCCCTGGAGGGCCAGCTGGCCAAGAAGACCGGCAAGCTCGTCGACCTGAGCCCTCAGAACCTGGTGGACTGTGTGACGGAGAACGACGGCTGTGGAGGAGGATACATGACCAACGCCTTCAACTACGTGAACGAAAACGGAGGCATCGACTCCGAGGAAGCTTACCCATACGTCGGAGAGGCAAGAAAACCCACACTGGCTTTATTATATGAATGAATGAATGAATTGTTATTTATTAATATGTCATACACCTCTAAGGTTCCAGCCTTATAAGGGCTTACAAGACACAGATACCCTACGCCAGCAAACAAACATCAGCTGTGTACAAACAAAAACACAAACACAAAATTATAAATTCCACTTATAAATTACAGATCAAATTACAGATCATTTCTCAGTTTCCATTAATGTGTCCTTTCTCTGTTTCCAGGCTCTCTTTATAAAGGTAGCTATAGAGAAAACCTCCTCTCTGAAAAACCATTCCAACTTAGCATCATCCTCAGTCCAAAACAACTCAGGTTTACAATCTTGCATTTTCTGAAATAAAAGCTGCCTGGCTTCATCATATAATGGACAATAAAACAAAAAATTAAGTTCATCCTCCACAACATTTAAATCACAAACACTACATAATCTTTCCTCTTCAGGAACAGAGTTATACCTGTTTCTATGGCCAGAGGGAGAATCCCAGTTTGCAATTGAGCACATAATGATCTTTTTGATCTATCCAGGGGTAAAGTCGCATAAGGTTCAGGACAATAAATATTCTTCATCAACCAGTAAGTTCTAAGTTTCGGTTTATGCCAGATGTCATTGGCCCATTTTTCTTGACATTTTTCCCTGACACCAAGGATAGTTATGTGTTATAGCTTTATTAACTGAAATGCTTCTTACACCATCTGAACGGAAACATAAGAAAACAGGTGTCCTCAGAGTCTGGCTCTGTTTCTAAAGTTTCACTTCTTTTTAAAGTCTCACATGATGGACTGCTTATCTGGAGTCATGTTGTTTAGCCACAAACTGCAACCCCCAGTCTATTAGCACTCATAGGTTTGTGCTTCACCCACAAATGAGTCTATAAGATTCATTAAATTATATTTAAATTACATTCAGTTCCAACAAAGGTAGTTGATGTCTAATATTATTCCTGGGTTCAAGGAAACGTGTCTTTAAAAATACTGAAAAGATCAATACCCAGTTTCTAAGTAAATCTGAAAGATGAGTATATAAACGTTCATGGGTTGAGTATTCATTTATCCTGGAGAGTGGTGTTACAGGCAGACTTAAACCACGCTGTCTGGCCGTCTCAGGTCACACGTTCCAGCAAACTCATCTAGAAACCACCTTTTAATTCATGCTGACCGTAATGCTGATCGACTGGGTGTGATTTAGCAGAAGTGATGAGAAAAAAACTGTCCCACAAAGAACAAAGAAAAACAAGTTTCCTCTTCGGTCTTTAAGAAGGAAGTCGATTTGTTTAGTAATGATTTAAAAACTGCACTCTCCTCACTGTTTGAATAAAACGTGATTAGTCATGTGCAATGAAATCTCAGGGTGTAATGCACAAAGGTCGAGTTAACGGGTTTAATTATTTATTAAGAGACGAATGCAATAACTTCACGATTTACATTTTGTTCATCATTCATTTTTAATGTGTCACTTCAGTTTTTCAAACATCATCTCTCCCCCCATTTTCAGTCTCTGTAAAGTTTTGTAAAAAAATCTGCACTTGTTGTGTACAGGACTGTCTCAGAAAATTAGAATATTGTGATAAAGTTCTTTATTTTCTGTAATGCAATTAAGAAAACAAAAATGTCATACATTCTGGATTCATTACAAATCAACTGAAATATTGCAAGCCTTTTATTATTTTAATATTGCTGATTATGGCTTACAGTTTAAGATTAAGATTCCTAGAATATTCAATTTTTTGAGATGGGATATGATATGATCAGCAATATTAAAATAATAAAAGGCTTGCAATATTTCAGTTGATTTGTAATGAATCCAGAATGTATGACATTTTTGCATAACAGAAAATAAAGGACTTTATCACAATATTCTAATTTTCTGAGACAGTCCTGTATATTAGGTATCTTTCTTCCTGGATTCCTCCTAACTTCCCTCCCTTAAACGACGGTTTTGTGGTGTGCAGAACGAGCCGTGCCGCTACAACTCCTCCGGCATGGCGGCGCAGTGCCGAGGCTACAAGGAGATCCCGGAGGGCGACGAGCACGCCCTGGCCGTGGCGCTCTACAAAGTGGGCCCCGTGTCCGTGGGCATCGACGCCACGCTGAGCACCTTCCAGTTCTACCAGAAAGGTCAGACATGAAGACGCTGAGTCGTCCTGCCATCGTGACATGTGACACGTGCAGTACAAAAGCAACACACACACTTTTAAATATGAAAGATAGTTTCAGATACTTTCATTTCCCTTTTACTAAGTCAAAAGCTTTAAGTTCAAATATATTTTGATATATAACAATATGACATTTTCTTTTTAAATGCATTTAAATCCAGATGTGTCAAAAGTATTCACATTCATTACTCAGGTAGAAGTATAGATACTAGAGTTTAAAAATACTCCTGTAGAAGTTGAAGTATCAACTCAAGTTTTTTACTCAAGTAAAAGTATAAAAGTACTGGTTTCAAAACTACTTAAAGTATAAAAGTAAAAGTAATGTAAGGGGGAAAAGCCATTAAGGACAAAAGCCATTGAAAATGAATGCATCTTAGTATAATGCAAATATCTTAAAGAACCATATATGTGTACTATTGAGCATTAACATGTGTTTCAGAGAGCAGGAGATATGATGACTAGTTGCCTATAAGTATTGTAATGGTGCAAAAAGTCAAACTTCAGAGGCATGTTATCATTTATCCTAACCTTTATTGGAATGTACATCCAAGTTTAGTTGCAGGAATCTGAGGGAACGGATGTAAGAACAAAACTGGACAAGAACATCTGAAACAACCACAACCAAATTCACTCTATCCGGATGGAGCAATTTAACTGGATAGTTTTTATTAAAAGCCGAAATGAAATAGAGTAACGAGGCTGTTTTTAAAATGTAAGGAGTAAAAAGTACAGATAATTGCGTGAAAATGTAAGGAGTAAAAGTAAAAAGTCGTCTGAAAAATAATTACTCCAGTGAAGTATAGATAACCAACATTTCTACTTAAGTAAGGTAACAAAGTATTTGTACTTTGTTACTTGACACCTCTGTTTAAATCTAGTTCACTCTAAAATTGTGCAATAATTAGCATTTAGGTTATTTCCTAACCCTGTCAGGATTGTGCATGCTGCTGCTGTAGGGGGTTTGTGGTACCAGGAGCTTTTTAAACAAACGTCTGAGATAAATCCAAAGGAAGAGCTGACTGAAGGAGAAATCAGAGGGTAAGGAGGACATAGATTTGGCTTTGAAACAAAGGAGTCTTGAAGAGTGAGACACAGACGGGAAGTCGAAATGAACAGAATTCACAAGGGAAACGCTTTTATGCTAAATAAAACGGGCACTCAAGGAAACAATGGTGCAGAAGAAATACTGATTAAAATGTCAATCAAACGAAGCAGACGCGAGTGCAGATGTGAGTGGTCTAAAGAATCAGGAATTAGGGCCAACTCTGACCAAACATGAGCTTTAATAGCTAGATTTACATAAAAACACAATAAAATATAACATCAGAACTCATGAACCATAATAAACAGAAGTAGTTTCAGGGTTTATTTAAAGGGAACACGTTATGGAAAAACAAGGAACCTGTGTTTGATTTACAGTCTACAATCAAATCAATCTCCGAGATAAGAGTAGAAATATTCAGTATCTCCTTCCAGTTTCCCTGTGTGTTGTTTACTTCACCTCAGAGGTGAGTTGTGCAAAGACCAGACTAGAATTTTAGCTGGAGCGGCTGGTTCTGCCCCTAAAAACAGCTCAGGGGCGTCAATTGGGTATGAAGGTACGGCAGCCCCCACACCTCGGCTTCAAGGGTTAAATGTAAATGTTTTGGTTTTTTTTAATACATTTATGGAATTACTCTGTGTCTCTTTGTATTGATTATTCTATTACATACATATAGAATAACTACAAATGCAAATCAGAACAACATGATCGGTTTCACTAGTTATTTTACACTGCAAAAACTCAAAATCTTAACAAGAATATTTGTCTTATTTCTAGTTAAAATGTCTCATTTTTTGTCAAAAAAATTCTCAAATTACAAAAACAACCATTTTCACCTGTTTCAAGTAGATTTTCACTTGAAATAAGTAGAAAAATCTGCCAGTGGAACAAGATTTTTTTGCTTGTAATGAGAAGATAAATCTTGTCCCACTGGCAGATTTTTCTACTTATTTCAAGTGAAAATTTACTTGAAACAGGTGAAAATTGTCAAATAACAAGTTATTTTTCTGGTGATGACTCTTGTTTTAAGTGTAATGAGATTCTTTGACTAAAAATGAGACATTTTAACTAGAAATAAGACAAATATTCCTTTTTTTAACTTTTTGCAGTGAGCAACCTGCATTTGAAAAAGTTCCAATGTTCTTGACCACACAGATCAGCTCCATAGCAGACTTCTGTGATGAGTATTTGCTGGACGTGTTGATTGATACTCTAGTTCAGTTCTGTGACTCGTAACCTTGCCATACCTTAGCTTCCACTGAATTGACGCCAGTTAAGCAGCTGCCAGTTGAAAAAGGAAGTTATGCAAAGAAGCCCTGCGACATTTTCACCCAAGTATGTCACCAACATTCAATAAATTACTCTGGAAACTGTGTCAACTTGTGTCAAAAGTGCTTAATCTATGTAGGAGTAGAGAATTAGCACTTCAAAGTGCATCTTTTAAGTTTGCTGTGGGACGTATTTGACATCAGCTCCTCCCCGGTCGCGTTGCAGTGAAACATTGAGCTGTGCAAGTTTGTGTGTCGGTTCCTGGGTGAACTAAAGTTTCTCTCATCCGTCATGTGCCCAGGTATTTATTATGACCGCAACTGTAACAAGGAAGACATCAATCATGCCGTGCTGGCAGTCGGCTACGGCGTGAACACCAAGGGGAAGAAGTTCTGGATCGTGAAGAACAGGTGTGTCCCCGTGGCACCAGGTGGCTCCAAAAGCCACGGGAATGACATGATGGCTGTTTTGTCGGGCTGGTTTTGATTAGATCTGTGTCAGTCTGAGTTTGGCTCGGATGAAATGAAATGAAATTTGACTCCTGGCAGTTTTTCCAACAACTCACGCCGCCGCCGCCGTGTTTTGTCTTCTCTTTGACAGCTGGGGCGAGAGCTGGGGCAACAAGGGCTTCATCATGATGGCCCGTAACCGTGGAAACCTCTGTGGCATCGCCAACCTGGCCAGCTACCCCCTCATGTGAACGGACGAGTGCAGAGCTCAGAGGAAGAGGAGGGAAGACGACGGGGCTTTGCTGCGACTACCACACTCAAACAAAAACACAAATGTTCACCAGGTTCATTTAAACATCGAAGCAGCCGCGACAGAAAGCAGCAGTTTGTTTACACGCTTTATTCCTTTATTTAACTACAAAAACAATCTTAAGAATTAAAAATCGGCCCCCTTTTCTGTTGAATGGAAACTGCTCACTACTAGATTTGTGGATTTCAGCGTTGATAAAAGTATCTGATGGGGTCATTTGGTAATCTTGACTTTTGTGAAGCACTTTCAACCCCGGAGGTCTTTAGTTTTATCTGCAGAGCAGCAGGCGGCCGCTGTAATCTGCTGCTCTCGTACCTACAGGGCACGCTGTCTGGCAGTGTTTGCAACCTTAGCCTGGAGCTCAGGAAGGTTTTTAAGCCACAGCGCCGAGTTAAAATCAGGCAGCAATCCGTGTCGGTGATTCAGTGATGTAGTCAGTTTGAGTCTCCAGTTTTTCTTATTCTTTGTGTGTAAAACAGACGGGATGTGGAAAACATTGCTGGGCAATGGGAGCTCCTCCTCTCCTGTCCCCGGAGAGTCATCTCTTTTATGTGTGTGTGTGTCTTTCTGAATCATGTTTGTTTTTTGTTCTGTTCAGCACTTTTCTAATGATTTGACTGTAAACGGATGTTTTCTATGAAATTGAATAAAGATTTCATTTTGAAGTTAAACAGCTCAGTCTGGTATTTTTGATATTAAACCAATGAAACAGGGGGACAATTAGCACAAAAAAGAGGCGCTGATGTCGTAATTCCTACAATTCCTACAATTCCTACACCATATAAAGAAACGAATTACCTGTAATTTTGAGAGAGAAAAAAAGCTGCTTAGGTTCAAATTTGTGGTTTTAATAAGAACCCCTTAAAAATAAACAATATCATCACAGTAGTTTGACTGTATGAGTCAAATAAAAAAATTAAAAAATTCAACCTCAAATTAATAAATATTAAATAAACTTCAACCTGAAATAAATAAATATCAAATAAAAAATTAAACTTGAAATTTAAAAGAAATTAACTTGAAATAAATATCAAATTAAAAGATTCAACCTAAAATAAATTCAAAAATATGAAATAAAAAACTTCAACCTGAAATAAATAAATATTAAATAAACTTCAACCTGAAATAAATAAATATCAAATAAAAGAATTCAACCTGAAATTAAAAAAAAATATTAACCTGAAAAAAAGAATATTAACCTGAAATAAATATCAAATTAAAAGATTCAACCTTAAATAAATGTAAAGAATATGAAATAAAAAACTTCAACCTGAAATAAGTAAATATTGAATAAACTTCAACTTGAAATAAATAAAAATCAAATTAAACAATTCCACCTGAAATAAAAAAATATTAACTTGAAATAAATAAATATCAATTTAAAAGATTCAACATGAAATAAAAAAACTACTGACACAAGCGCACAATTGTGTCCCTATAGTCACTTGTAATTGAGTGTATATCTGAAAAAGTGGATCAACTTTGACAACGTGCTTAAAGTCTTTGTCAGAAGCTGCAGGTAAAACAGAATCCTACTTTTTTAAATCCCAGTCCAGAAAATGTAAAATCTCAAGATCGTGTAACAGCTCGCTGATTCCTTTTTAATGAAAGCGTGTCCAGGTCTTGCTGCATGAACACAGGTTTATTACCAGCTGCGTGCTAGATCTGACCTGCATGGGGACGGTTTACCATGATGGACATTACTACTTTAAATTAACAGACAAACCCAGTCCAGTTTACTCCTGAATATGTTTATACATGGTTGTATGAAAGCTGCAGTTGTCTCAGTCCAAATATAAGTTAGGACAGAGGTGGGGAATGTTTTATTTTCTTCCTTTCACTGTCACAGTTCCACACATCGGACAATCCCACCAAAACGTGGTCATTTTACTAGCATGTGTGCATGTATTTTTGTTTAGAAAACTGAATATGAAGTGTGCACCTGTTGCTTTATAGATTTATAGATATTAATCCACGGTGCAGACCCTTAATATAGTAACTTTCTGATAGCACTAGATATGCAGAATAAGAGAGTGGAAATGGGTAGCTCCTGCTAATATCCAGCAGCTGCTGAACCATCTACCAATTATTTTAGCCGGAGAAGTAAAACCGCTTTCAGACTCAAAAACTGACATTTCTAATGCAAGTGGCTCGGTCTGTTCCTGCTCCGCTCTGGTTTAGTGTGGGAGCCTCTAACTAAATGCACTGACTGCTGAGGTCGAAGTGCATCACTCAGTTGTGTCTGTTTCCATGGAGACGCAGCTGAGCCGAGGGAGGTGAGCATCAGCAGCTATTTGAATAATGAAAGTGTGAATCACTTAATGACAACAGTGTGCTAATTGCCAGTGAGCCCACAGTGACGGTATGTGCGGGTCTGTTTCTGCTTATAGGGAAGCTGACAAGAGCTGCGTCTCACCCCGTGCACTTGTTTTTATTTGTGTTCTGCTGATCTTTTGAAGAAGCATCAGTTTGCAGCCGGAGTGCTGTTCCAACTCTAAGCACATGATTCAAACCCCCGGCCGCTGGACATCTTATGGAGGATTCCTCCAGTGGAGGCAAAGTATCCCAGAATACATTTGCCTTCAACGAACACAGCCAACATAGTAGGAGAAAAGAAAAAGTTTTGTGACAGCATGCAGTTTTAAGATGTTTTCATGCATGCAAGTCTGTGGATAAGTTAATAATATAAAGTCTGTTTGAAATGCTTTTTTTGTATGTGTGTATATGTGTGTTTTGTATGATTTTATTGTCACCAAAACCATATAACAAAGCTAAAATACAAAAAACAATCCTCAGATATAGTGATAATAATCAATACATTTATTCCCCCGTATCACCTCGTCCCAGGGCTTTGAGATTGAGACTGTGTCCCAATACAAGTACCTGGGAATTCTGATCGATGACTCTCTCTGTTTTAAGCCACAAATTCATCAACTTGTTAGAAAACTTAAGTTGAAACTGGGGGTTTTCTTCAGAAATAGGGCATGTTGGTTGCAGCCACTTTTATGTCTGCTGGATTACGGTGACATTCTGTATATGCATGCATCTTCTCAATGCCTCCACTCGCTTGACACTGTTTATCATGGTGCATTGATATTTATTACGAATCTGAGAGCTCTCACTCACCGTTGTACATTAATGCCCGGGTGGGTTGGTCGGCCTTGTCCACTTGCAGGCTCAACCACTGGTACATTTTCATCTATAAGGCTATTCTTGGTCTGATTCCAATATATTTACAGTCATACATTGACCGTAAAGAATCAGTAGGCTACCATGTACGCTCTCAGGAGCGTCTGCTACTATCTGTCCCTAGAGTGCATACCGAGCTGGGAAAGAAGGCCTTCAGGTCTGCTGCGCCTTCCTCCTGGAACCAGCTGCAAAACACCTTGAATCTCAGAGAGCTGGTCTCACTTAATGCTTTTAAATCGCTCCTGACAGATCTTGAAATGTCCAATTCTGCCTGCAAATGCTATGAGTAATGTCAATAGTGCTTTGTTTTGTTATGTGTCGTGTCATATGTCATGTTACTGTGTTGCTGCCTGTCTTGGCCAGGACCCTCTTGTAAAAGAGATTTTTAATCTCAATAAGTTTCGTTTCCTGGTGAAATAAAGGTTAAATAAAATAAATAAATACATTTGCCAGAGAAGCCAGTAGTCCATTTTGAGTTGTATTACAGTAATGTTCACAGGTTTTATTGAATGTTCTTAGACTGTAGATGTGTTTGTGTAACGCTGAGCTGTGACGCTGTAATGCGTGATGCCACTCACCCACCAGACCGCTGGTACACCGCTGTTGCAACAGCAGAAAGACAAAAGCATCCTCCTGTACTTTCTGCTGAGTCATACTGGCCAAGTATGAACTTGCAAGTACACAAACCCAAACATGCCAAACTTGATACTGACAAGCATCAACAAATGTTCATTTAGTCTAACTTTGTAGCTTGGAGACAAAGAGAAAGAGAAAGAAAGAGAAAACTCAAATATCCTATCTACAAAAAATTAGAATATTCTGGGAATCTTAATCTTAAACTGTAAACCATAGTCAGCAATATTAAAATAATATAAGGCTTGCGATATTTCAGTTGATTTGTAATTAATCCAGAATGTATGACATTTTTGTTTTTTTTATTGCATTAGAGAAAATAAAGAACTTTATCACAATATTCTAATTTTCTGAGACAGTCCTGTATATTATAGATTATTTGTTCTTCAGGTGAGGCTCCAGTTTTGTTTCAAGGTTCTTTATTTATAATTGATGTTATTTTTGTCAGTCATTGGTTTCCTTTAATATTCTAAAACGACTTATTGACATATTAGATGCAGAAAAGAAGACAGTGGCAAAGCTTCGTTAATAGAAGTCAACCAGTTATAGATGTTCTATGATGAAGCAAGTAAATTATATTGAAAAATATCCCCAAGTCAGGAGCAAACTTTGATCAAACTACCTATTCTAGACTGCAGTTGAATTGGTTTGATATTGGATATTGGATATTCAAATTCAACACCCATAAAACTTGTGTTACCGGTACATACCACTGATTTTGGTCAAACCACTTGTGATGTGTTCATGGTCATCTGACTATATATCACAAAACAGTAATTATTAAAAAATCATATATATGGGCTGATTTAATGTGGTTTAATGAATTCAACACCCATAAAACTTGTGATACATAACACCGATTGTTTTCAAACCACTTGTGATGTGTTCATGGTCATCCTAAACCTCATTAAATCAGCCCATAATATGATTTTATAATAAATACTCTCTTGTGATATATAGTCTAGATGACCATGAACACATCACGTGGTTTGACCAAAATCAGTGGTATGTATCACAAGTTTTATGGGTGTTGAATTCATAATATCCAATATCCAATATCAAACCAATTCAACCGCGGTGATCAAACTACCTATTCTAGATATTTTGACAAGAATTCTTGTCTCTGTATGTTTGATAAAAGCAGGTACTCCACTCTGTGTTTTCATCAGTAGTTTGCCTCTAAGTCAGCAGCTCAGGTGCTGGTGTTAATAACAAAACTCGTGCACGCGTCGGTTTCTGTTTTGTTTGAAAAGAGGAAGAGCAGTCATATCAGGAAACATGTGACTTCATCTTCTTCATAAATACAAGCAGGAAAACAAGAGAGAGGAAGTATTTCTGCAGCAGCGATGGGCCCGAGTCACGAAGGCAAGTCCGACACTTTCCCTCAACTTTCCTCTTTATTGGCTCGTTCCAGTTCGTGTCAGGTCGTTTTAAAACAGGGAATCCGTCGAGTGAAATGTTTAAAGTGCGTCTGCTTTTACTTTCGTTTTTTGTTCTCTTTGTTTTGTGTTTTTCAACAGCTGCTATTGTTGTCAGACTGCAGGTGTTCTAACTCCGGCGTTATATCACCTTTAACACGGATGTTTCATGTCAATAATGACGTTATAACGATGGAAATAAACAAATAGGTTTATTGCGCATGCTCGTGGGATTGTAGTCTATTCAAGTGATTTGTTTAGAAGATAATTGTGTCTTTTTAACTATAACAAGGATGCATTTCTGGTGAAAATCCGTTGAGGACAGATTAAAAATACATATTTTGGGCCTTTTCTTTTCTTGTTTTCATGACTTCTTAATGCCAGTGACTCTTTTGTTTCAGTATTAGGAAATCTGGATGTTATTGCATGTGGGGTGGAAGCTCAAAAAGACTAAGAAAAAGCACAAGGACACAATGAAGTGCAGGACTAAAACCAAATCAGGTGGTGGGATTTCAGATCTGGGGTATTATGACGTGACAGGCCCAGATCAGAGGAATCATCAGCTCCTTCACTATTAAACTTAAACCCACTTCACTTCGCTGAGGTCCTGGTAACAGTTTGAAAAGAGGAACCAGCCCTGGAAACCGGTTCTAGAGACTTCCCTGACTTACACGAGCAGAGCTGTAGTGCAGTTTTACTGTGGCCACAAACTATTCATCATTGTCTCAGTAAATTTTCGGTACCTTGTTTGAGGGTATAATGTGTCACCTTGATAACTTTAAGACTCTTAGAAAGACACAGCCAGGTATTAGAGATGTATTTACACTTTTAATACATTTTCTAGTGAATCAAGTAAGAAATTGTGAGCTCAGTGATTTAGTCATCACATTATATTTCCCTTTACCTCTCTGAAGTTGTTCAGTTCATCATCCTCCAGGTGAACAGAGATACTTCTGGCGAAATCGCTTTGTTTCCTTAAGATTAAGATCTTGTCACAAGACCAGACTGTTGCTTCATTTGTGAAATCATTCAAACTTATAACGGCAAAAATTTTGTTGAAGTGATCCTTAGACTCTTGTTTTTGTGGAAAAATTAGGATCTTTACCACTTTGAAACCACATATGTTAAATGGGATGTGTGATACTGTATATATATATACAGGACTGTCTCAGAAAATTAGAATATTGTGATAAAGTTCTTTATGTTCTGTAATGCAATTAAAAAAAACACAAATGTCATACATTCTGGATTCATTACAAATCAACTGAAATATTGCAAGCCTTTTATTATTTTGATATTGCTGATTATGGCTTACAGTTTAAGATTAAGATTCCCAGAATATTCAAATTTTTTGAGATAGGATATTTGAGTTTTCTTAAGCTGTAAACTATCAGCAATATTAAAATAATAAAAGGCTTGCAATATTTGAGTTGATTTGTAATGAATCCAGAATGTATGACCTTTTTGCATTACAGAAAATAAAGAATTTTATCACAATATTCTAATTTTCTGAGACAGTCCTGTATATATGTATAAAAAATGTAAGAGATGCATGTTGAGGCAAATCAATAATGAAATCAGTGATAATTACTATATAATGAATGTTAGCAACACTCTCATTTGTTAAGCTGATCCAATCCAATTTTGTTATCATGGGCGGATACAGACGTAATTCACTGATCAGATATCAGAATGACGACACTGATCAAATACATTTACATCCAAACCTTTAAGTTTTTATTGTTTTTACTGAATTAACCCTACTTGATTGATTCTGTTCAGCAGAAACATTATTATTTACTTATACTTAGTTGAAGGAATGGATATGGTAGATATTTATTTTCTTCAACTTCTTTTGGCACTTTAACTGAAAATATTCCATTTAAAACACCAACAACATCACCCTCTCTTTGATACTGGAATCAGCGTGGGTTACCAGGAAGTTTATAAAAGCGATCAGTCACTCTTCAGTCGGTTTGTTGTCGTTCTTGTTGAAGAAGTGATGATTCAGAAACAGCTCAGGTTGCACTTTTCTGCTCAGCTGGTTCATCTTGGTCTGATTTGTGTTTATGGTGATCAACTTTCCAACAGCATTTTAGTAATTTAGTCTGCACAACAATGTTATGACACAAAAGCACCAAAACATTTCATTGGTGTTACAGTTCAATTCAACTCATTTGAGCCAAAATCACTTTAATTCTGTTTTATATGTTCAGCACTAATTCATAACAAAGGCCTACATAGATGCAGTCAACTTAATCCAGTTGTAATCCAATTAAACTCAAATGAATATAAAGTAACTAAATAAATCAGGGGTCGGCAACCCAAAATGTTGAAAGAGCCATATTGGACCAAAAACACAAAAAACAAATATGTCTGGAGCCGCAAAAAATTAAAAGTCTTGTATAAGCCTTAGAATGCCCTGCTGGTAGAGACGCACAATTTAAATGACATATTTTGGTCAACTAACATGACTAAGCATAAATTACATAGAAACACCAGCAAAAATATTAAAAAAAAATGAAATAAATAAGTATTAAATCCAGATTTAAAGTAATTAAACCTTCATATTGTTTAGTTTTTACCTATTTTAAGGATTAAAATTTTTTGTTTTTTGAATCGTCTTTTCTCCTCAGTTATTTTTCCCTTTGACCGGTTTGTTTCCTGCAGCCTCCTGCCTGGCGCCGCCCTGCTGGTAGAAACAAGTGTTGCAGGCTCCGACGCAAATCTTCATTAACAGAAATTTTGAAATTTAATATTTATTCTACATATTTTTACAGCATTGGAAAACGTTGAAAAGGTTTGTGTCATGTTTGTCCTCCTATACAAACCACATTAAAACCAAAAATATATTTCCCTCCCCCATTTACTTCCATTTTCAAACATTTTTGAAAAAGCTCCAGGAGCCACTAGGGCAGCGCTAAAGAGCCGCATGCGGCTCTAGAGCCGCGGGTTGCCGACCCCCGAAATAAATGAACATGAGAAGAAAGTTACATGCTGGATTAAATGTTTTAATTCCATAAAGCTGATCTTTGTGGCTGTAACACTGAAGCTGAATATGACTGTTTGTTAAATGTAGTTGATTATTTGATACTCGCCCACTCATAAAAACCAGCTCAGACAGCATCGCTTGGCAGTTAAACACAGAACAATACAAGTTTATTGCCCTGACTTGGTTTGGTGCTTCTTTTATAACTATATTTTTGGATTATCTCATGTATCTTCTTGCAAGTGACAGGTGGATTCTTTGTGTGAGGTTTATGGGAACCGAAACCTCCGAGTGTGTCTCTTGATTTCTGGCACGCGGGTGGTTTCTCGGTGCGTGAGCTGCATCCATCTCATCAAAGGGCAGACGACATCCTGTGTTTGCCGTGTGTTTGCAGGCCTGATGTTGGCGAGCCTGCTGCTCGTCTCCCTGTGTCTGGGAGCAGCAGCCACGTTTGACGGCCGGCTGGACGACCACTGGCAGCTGTGGAAGAAGGAGCACGGAAAGATGTACCAAAGTGAGGTGTGTGATTCAAGAGGGGTGGTGGTAAACAGTACTGGAGTTGAGGGGGATGAGGGGGGATGAGGGGGGATGGCACCCCCCCCTGAAATAAAAACGGTCCAAATCATCCCCCCTGTAAAACTGCCATCCCTCCTTTCCATCCCTTATGTCATTTCATCAATGAATGTGGTTTTACTGCTATTTCAACATTTAGAGTCATCACCAGAAAAATAACTTATTTGACAATTTTCACCTGTTTCAAGTACATTTTCACTTGAAATAAGTAGGAAACTCTGCCAGTGGGACAAGATTTATCTTCTTATTACAAGCTAAAATGTTGTTCCGCTGGCAGATCTTTCTACTTATTTCAAGTGAAAATTTACTTGAAACAGGTGAAAATTGTTGTTTTTTCCAGTGATGAGTCTTGTTTTAAGTGTAATGAGATTTTTTTTACTAAAATGAGACATTTTAACTAGAAATAAGACAAATATTCTTGTTAAGATTTTGAGTTTTTGCAGTGATCCATTTTACTTATCCTGTGAAGGACAGAGTCATATTGATAAGTTCAGAAAAATAACACCAGAAAAATAACTTATTTGACAATTTTCACCTGTTTCAAGTACATTTTCACTTGAAATAAGTAGGAAACTCTGCCAGTGGGACAAGATTTATCTTCTCATTACAAGCAAAAAAAATCTCCACTGCCAGATTTTTCTACTTATTTCAAGTGATGTCTTGTTTTAAGTTTAATGAGATTTTTTTACTAAAATAAGACATTTTAACTAGAAATAGGACAAATATTCTTGTTAAGATTTTGAGTTTTTGCAGTGATCCATTTTACTTATCCTGTGAAGGACAGAGTCATATTGATAAGTTCAGAAAACTGTTTTATTGTTGTGTTTTGATGTATTTGATGTAAGCCCAGTGGATATTTAAAGCTTACAGAAGGCTGCATTTAACTGCTGCTATGTCATTCCTGCAGTATTTCTGCAGGTGTTTTGGTCACTGCTATTATTTGTAATATATTATATTATTTGTAATCAGCACAAATTATCTGTCCCCATATGATAAAATCCACCATCCCCCCTGATTTTGTTTTACAACTCGAGTACTGGTGGTAAACACTGACCTACACTGATTTTGAATTTATGTCCTCTTTCTGTATGACTGCATTTAGGAGGAAGATATACGCCGCAGGGAATTGTGGGAGAATAACCTGATGCTCATCACAAAGCACAACCTGGAGCACTCGATGGGGATTCATACGTATGATCTGAACATGAACTTCATGGGAGATCTGGTGAGACACTCACTTCTCATGGCTTTTATGAATTCATGATTGCCATTTTTATGAATGCTGCCCACAGAGACTAAAAAGTCAGGGGCCGGATTCACCAATATGTTCTTAAGAACGATCTTAAGAAATGTCTTAAGATCTAAAGTTAAGAAGTTCATAAGAAAGTTCTTAAGTGCAATTCCTTAATATTTTCTTAAGAACCGTCTTAAGAACTGTCATTTCTTACAAATTTCTTATTTTTCCAACTTAAGAACTTCTTAAAATATGGCTGTATCCGAAATCGCATACTAAGTACTACATTCTACATACTGCATCAGTATGTACTGTACAGTATATTGCCTACTAAATGAACGATTCAGTACGCCGCTCCAGCAGACCGTTCACACAGCAGTAGCAGCCAAGTATCCTAGAATTATATTATATTTATATTATTATTATTATTATTCATTTCATTATATTCAGTCATGCACCTGAAGCGAGACTTCACTACACCGATGCATCGCTACACAATATTGCGGGTCTTTGTTTGTGCATGTGCAAATGTGTTGAAAAAGGTGATATTAGAGTCTTACCTTTTCACAGAAGACATTTTAAGACAGGTCAAGGTTGTCTTAAAGTTAAGAAAAAAGTCAAGAACAAATTTAAGAACTTTTATTTCAAGAATACATTTTATTCTTAATTTTTTTCTTAAGAAGAAACTTAAGAAGAAAGTTGAGAAAATACTTAAGAACTTTTTTGGAGAATGTGACTTCTTCTCTTTTTTCTTCTTAAGACTGAACTTAAGAAAAAAATTACACTTAAGAACATTTTTTTTTTTTTTTGCTTGGCAGGGAAGCCAAGTGCTCCAAAAGTTCTGTGTTAGCTGTTGGCTAAAAACAATCTGGACTGGAAGTAAGATGGTTTTGAGGAAAGGAAGCATGAAATTGAGATGGCCAAATTTAAAATGGTTAAAGGAAATGTATTTTATAAAAAGAAAAGGCACTAAAAAGCTGTTTCACAGCACAACCGTGCCACTTGTTTCAGGCGGCCTCTGCCTGACAGGGTGGCAGTGATGGAGTACAGAAACACGCTTCAGAGAGAGGCTTTGCACACAATCTCTGTGGTATTTTTGACAAAGCCTTTCATAAGAATTTCAGCCTCAGGAAATTGTGTCAACTTTTGAAACAAAGGACACAACACGCATCCTTTAGACCGCAGTCCCAGTCACACACACCCACGTAAACAGCAACTGTCTTCAGTGATCAACCTCATGGAAAGCTTTAAGTTATTAAACGTAATTTATATAACACTTTACATAACCGACATTAGTCTGGGAGGAATGTTTAGGTTTCTGGTGGAATCCAAGTCTTGATGGCAGATATTTAGACATCCTGCTTTTATGCATCATCATCTGGATCCAGATAATTACTAAAGCTTTAAAAAATGTCACCACTTTGCATTTATTTGTTTTTATGTGTATTATTTAGATAAATATTATGTCTACTGCTCTTGTTTCACAAAAATGCTCATCAACCATAGCTCATACAAATCTTACTCTGGCACTAAAATCTTTGTTAAATTACCACAGATCACATGAAATAACAGAGAATAGAAATAGAGAAAAGACAGAAATAAAGAGTCAAACAGCAAATTTGGATGACAAATCTATCATTCTAAGTCCTTTACTCATTAGGTTTTCCCAGTAATTTCAAAATATTTCTGTTGAAAAGAGAGAAAATCCATAGAAATGACTGTTCCTTACCTTTTTTCAGAGTTTTATTGAGAAACATTTGTTGCTTAGTGCTGGACTTTTTCTTTGACACTTTTGTTGTTCCTTTTTTGGACCTTTTCTGAGAAATAGCAGTTTCGCAGCTCTGGCCTTCAAGTAATGGGCTAATTCCTGCTCTCAGCTTGACCACTGATCAGTCCGGCTACGAAACGCCTACTCTCGGTCCAACTTAATGAACCGCCAAAGCATTTGAATTCTGGAATATTGATGAAGAGGTGTCTGGTCCTAAACCTGCGTCTCCTCTGTCTGTGCTGGCAACTATCTCGTGATTTTCAGACTATAGTTTTTACACTGAGTGCAGAAGATGGAAAGGTAATAATGTATCTGATGTAAAAGAAAAAAACAAGCATGCAATCAAATCTTTATCAGTTCATTTCAGTTTTTCTTCCTTGTTAGTTTTTATGTACAAGAGTTTTTCATCATTGCATAGTTGCTAATTCAGCTGACATGAATCCTGTCTATCGTTGAGTTTATGGCCGTCTGTTAAATAAGACTGGAATGAATTTTTCCCCTTCTGTTTGGTAGTTTACACAAAAATATAAAAATAAATAGAGGCTAAAATGCTCTCAAGAACTCTTAAAACTGCAGAATTTGTAACAGTTTGCTTTTTTTTCTCATTAAATAAAGCTTTTTACATTTTACATGAGCGTTTATTACATTATTAATGTAAGAAAATAAGAAAGGGGAGCTTTAGGCTTTCAGAATGATAAATCAAAAGATAAGAACTTTTCTAAATAAATATTTAAAATGTTACATAATATGTGCATTTATTACATAATGCATTGACAGTGATAAATATCACTTTCAAAACAAGAGCGTTGAAAAATGGCAACATCAAAACAAGATAGAAAACAAGATACACCTGCATGAAAGTAGTCCATATGATGTCCACTGAAACTCAGCCAGTAGGGGTCAATTTAATTTTTCCTTTCCCTTTAAACCTCCAATCCACTTGCTGACCCTTTAATCATCAATGTTATATTCTTCCTCACAGACGTCGGAGGAAATCATGCAGCATTTTGCCACGCTCCGTCCTCCCACCGACATCCAGAGGGCGCCATCTCCCTTCGCAGGGGAGTCCGGCGCCGACATCCCAGACACCTTGGACTTGAGAGAGAAGGGATATGTCACACAAGTCAAGATGCAGGTAATTAAATAAAAAAGGGAAAAGCTGTACCTGTGTTTTTACAGCAGCTTGTTTTAACTCGACACGCCCACCAATAATAAAGAATCAGCTCCATCGGTAAATGTTGAAACATTTCCTGTTTCATAGCGACACTCATTGTTCCTCGTCACATTCCCTGTGTTATGTGCAAAGAAAAGCTCCCTGGCTTTTATTTCTAAGACTTAAATGTTGAGACAAAAACATGGAAAATCACACCATGTCATAATATAGTTGAATAAACTCAACCAAAAAAGCGAAATCATTGTGTGAAGAAACTACGTACACGTCTTGCAACACCACGACTCTTTCCTTTTTCAGTTGTTTTGTTATATCTTTGCTGGTATCCTGCTGCATGGCCCGGCTTTGGTCAAACCCGAGCCGCCACACATCCGGACTCGTGTTTAACTTAATTAATTACTGCAAAGTGTGGCGGTTCTGCAGCTGCATCAACATCCCACATCATTGTGCTGATCTGTGTCACTTACTGCATTTAGACCTAAAACCTCCAGAAAGATCTTGTGAGCGTCTGTATTTTGCCTTATATTTGTGTTTTTTTTGTGTTTTTTTTTTTTTGCATTGATTCATAGAATCTTAGTCCACGAGCAGTAACTCCCTTTAGACAGGATGTCGTGCCCACATCCCACATCCGCCGCTTTAGCAACGTTTTTATTTCACTGTCTCTCCACTTTTGTTGCAATAAAGACGTGAGGCAAACGCCTGACACGCTTCCAGACCACAAACTTACCACCGAACAGCAGTTTTATTTCAAATGTTTTCACCCAATATTCATCATACCTTCATCAACAGCTTTGTTTGTAAAAACTTCTCCTTTTCAAATGTTCAGTGCAAATCAGTTGATCTTAGATTTCTCTCTGAATTTAAAACAAATACTATTTCATTTGCATGCTCTATTACAAACTCGTGTTGCAAAGTTGAAGACTTGCAAGTATTGATTTTTGGCTTTTCCTTCTGTCTGTGCAACATGTTGAATATAATTGACAAACAAAGTATGTTCTGTGGGAGTTAGTCGAGTTTTTAACCTTTTAAGCCGTGATGATGACCCCTCGATTGTGCTTCCAACACTGAAATATGTATAAAAAGATTATAGACATTTTCCATCTTAGCACAAGACCTGGTTAAGGACTTTTATACATGATAAGTAAAGCTTTAACACATAATCGGATTAAATTAGTTTACTATAGTGCATCGTTATGTAAAGCAGATCAAAGATAAAGAACGTCTTCGTGTTTTCCAGGTCATTGCCTTCATCCAGAGTCTTGTTATCTCTATAACACAATCGCTAAAGACTATTTCATTTCATTCAAGGAAGAAACGTAGTCTTTTGGATGAGCTGGGGTTTTTCTTTTGTTTATTTAATAAATAACGTCACCCTTTCCAAACTAGGGAGCGTGCGGTTCCTGCTGGGCCTTCAGCGCTGCCGGGGCCCTGGAGGGCCAGCTGGCCAAGGTCAGAGGAAAGCTGGTGGACCTCAGTCCCCAGAACCTGGTGGATTGTTCCACCAAGTACGGAAACCACGGCTGCAACGGGGGCTTCATGCACCAGGCCTTCAAGTACGTCATCGACAACCAGGGCATCGATTCTGAAGCTGCGTACCCGTACGCAGGAAGGGTAAGAGACTTAGACCAACACCTAAAAGGGCCTTTGTGCCCTCTTAACTCAATCACAGTTCTTATATGTGTACTCCTTTGATTAAATGTTGTTTGGTAGTGGGCAATGTAGATGCAATATTACAAAAATGGACATTTAAAAGTTTACTTTTCATCACTAAGGTGAGATAAATGTGGGTTGTAACGGATCAAACACCCCAGACTTCGGATCGATCACCATTTTTGTGCCACAGATTGGATGGTTTTTCAGACCGGTGAAGCTTATAAAAGAAAAGGAGGGCCAATTAGTAACTTTATTTCCCTTTATGAGTCAGTTACCTTTTGATAAGAAAGACCTTTGTTAGATATAAGTTAGCTCAGTGGGATGATGTTTCACATGTGTCATCATTAGGAATGGGTGATATTTTACCGTTCACGATAAACCGTCAAACAAATTCCTCACGATAAGAATTCGTCCTCTCGCGGTAAAAACGATAAATTCCCCTTGATGACATTTTTGTGTAAAGCTGATTTATAGTTCTGCGTTAAATCCACGCAGAACGTACGTGGGAAGGAAGGAAGGAAGGAAGGAAGGAAGGAAGGAAGGAAGGAAGGAAGGAAGGAAGGAAGGAAGGAAGGAAGGAAGGAAGGAAGGAAGGAAGGAAGGAAGGAAGGAAGGAAGGAAGGAAGGAAGGAAGGGGAGAAGGAAGGGAGAAAATAGGAAGGGAAGAAAGAAAGAAAGAAAGAAAGAAAGAAAGAAAGAAAGAAAGAAAGAAAGAAAGAAAGAAAGAAAAATTCCCATTGATGACGTTTAGTAGCATTTAGTATTCTTTTAGAGCATTGAATGTGGTGATAGATTTATATTTACAAAGGTGGAGTTGAATTGGTATTTTTTTTAATCGTCATTTTTATCGTTATCGGGATAAATGTCAGAAATTATCGTGATACCGCCCATCCCTGGTCATCATGTTTGAATCATTTCCACGAGTGCCAATGCTGACATTCCACTACAGTTTGGTGCCCCCTCCTTAAATTAGGCATAAATCATAAATAAGGTGATTTATTCTTATCACCTATGAGCCAAATTAGGCTTAATTTGCTTTATAGGCTTCTTTGTTAAACCTACTTCGTTTGTCAGCCTGACCTGACCTGCATCCTCCCGGAAATGTAAGTGTGATGTGATGTGACCGTCGCTCACAGAGAAGCCAAACTCTTCCCAAACCGACAGCTTTAAACCGACCAGAGGCTTCTCAAGTTCCTCCTGTGTTTGTTCAGTTACTGCTCGTCGTCATCAAACACAGTCTTTTTAGACTGATGTCAGTCTGGCTTTATCTGCTATTCCAGCAGATAAAGTTGAAACTATGCAGGTTTTTTCTGAACAAGAACAGTTCAGAATCCAGAACAAATACAGAACTGCAGCTAACAAAATTCCCGTATTAGACAACGACAACGTGGGTGTATGAACAGCACCGTGAAGTTAAGTTGGACCCTTCAGGCTGTAAACACTCTTTTCACTGGTCCGCGGTCGGCTGTTAATGTCTCTTTGGAGCAACAATAAATTAATCGGAGCGGACAACGTGTTTGTCCTCCGGGCCTCCGCGTGTTTGCTGTTGTGTGTGCGCAGGAGGTTCGTTCTGTTCTGGTCTTGAGGTGTCTCAGCTTTTGTTTCATAAAACAAAAAACAACTTTTCTTGATGAGAAATCTCTTTTTCTTTAATGTGACGTTTAAATAACATTTGTTTTTTCTTTTGGTTGTTGAAGATTCCACTCATTTATCACGTCGGGGAATAATCGCCAGGTGGATCATCTGCAGATTCGGGAATTTAGGACTTTGTTGCTTTGCTTTACTCTGTTGAGGGCTGCGTTACTCTGCACAACCAGTAAAGTAGTTTTTGTTCTGAAGAAATCTTCAATCCAAAAAAACTTTATTGACAATTTGAAAAATTAAAGCCCAATTGATCGTTTATTTGAGCACCTTCCGATGGAACCTGAGCCCAAATTCCTGTTGATCCATTTCAGTCCAGCTTGGTCTTATTGTTTTTACTTTTAATTCCTGTTAGGCTCGTTCTTTATGACCCTCAGAGTTACCGGATCCTCTAACCCAGGGATCGGCAACCCGCGGCTCTTTAGTGCCGCCCTAGTGGCTCCTGGAGCTTTTTCAAAAATGTTTGCCCTTTTTTTTCCTTTTTTTCTTCTTTTTTTTCTTTTTTTTCTTCTTTTTTAATTTTTTTCTCTTTTTTCTTCCTTTTTCTTTTTTTAATCTCGACATTTTGACTTTTTTCTCGAAATTGTACTTCCACATTAATCTCAACATTTCAACTTTGTTCTCTAAATTTTTACTTTTTTCTTGATATTTCGACTTTTTTCTCAACATTTCAACTTTTTTCTCGAGATTTTACTTCAACATTAATCTCGACATTTTGACTTTTTCCTCGAAATTTTGACTTTTTTCTCAACATTTCGACTTTTTTCTCGAAATTTTGACTTTTTTCTCGACATTTCAAATTTTTTCGCGACATTTCGCCTTTCGCCATTTTCCTTCAATCTAAGGCTTATACAAGACTTTTAATTTTTTGCGGCTCCAGACATATTTGTTTTTTGTGTTTTTGGTCCAATATGGCTCTTTCAACATTTTGGGTTGCCGACCCCTGCTCTAACCCTCCGTTTTCCCCCGTCAGGACCAAGACTGCCGCTACAGAGCCGTGTACAGAGCAGCCAACTGCTCTTCCTACCGTTTTCTGCCTCAAGGGGACGAGGGGGCTCTGAAGGCGGCGCTCGCGACCGTCGGACCCATTTCAGTGGCAATTGACGCCAGACGGCCCAGATTTGCTTTCTACAGGAGTGGTAAGTTACTCATCATCAGCTGCAGAAGCCATCTTTAGATTTACATTCAACTGTACAAAAATAACCACAGCAAAAAACAAAGATTTTTGAAGAAGAGTGATGATGATTCCTTTTTGAATGTATATATTTGAAGATCTTCTGCAAAAACTCAAAATCTTTACAAGACTATTTGTCTTATTTCTAGTTAAAATGTCTCATTTTTAGTCAAAAAAATCTCATTACACTTAAAACAAGACTCATCACTGGAAAAAACAACAATTTTCACCTGTTTCAAGTAGATTTTCACTTAAAATAAGTAGAAAAATCTGCCAGTGGAACAAGATATTTTTTGCTTGTAAGATTTTGCCTGGCAGATTTTCTACTTATTTCAAGTGAAAATTTACTTGAAACAGGTGAAAATTGTCAAATAACAAGTTATTTTTCTGGTAATAACTCTTGTTTTAAGTGTAATGAGATTTTTTGACTAAAAATGAGACATTTTAACTATAAGACAAATATTCCTGGTAAGATTTTGAGTTTTTGCAGTGTGCAGACAATTATAATAACTTTGAGCATGAAGGTTCTCCATGTGTGTTGCAGCAAATCTGTAAAAACCTCTGTATGAAGCAATTTATATGTCTGTTACTGTTTGTAACTATTTAAATCTGAGTTCAGTGAGCAAAAAAAAAGAACAAAAACAAATTCCCTGTCTGGCATGTTCAGGTAATGAGTAAAAATTAGACATTTTAACTAGAAATAAGATAAATATTCCTGGTAAGATTTAGAGTTTTTGCAGTGCATTATTAAAGTGCAGATGAGCAAGTGTTTCATCCAACTGGAAAATACGAATATGATGAAGTTGTGATTGTTATTATTCATGTAATGATGTTATTTTAGGCGTTTACGATGACTCCAGCTGTACCCAGAAGGTGAATCACGGAGTTTTAGCTGTGGGCTACGGCACACTGAACGGACAAGACTATTGGCTGGTGAAGAACAGGTAAGACGCTGCACATTTTAACCTCAAAAGGCCAGAACGTACTGTACGTCCCGTGAACTGGGCTCTATCTTCTGTGGAGAAGTGAAACTTGAAAGTCAGAGCTGTGTTCAGGTTATAAACAAGCAGAATACAGTTATGTTCTGCTGAAACTGCAGCTTTTGCTGACACGTAACTATTGGTTAACTTCTTGCATAAAATTGCATAAAAGAGAGGAAGTTTCAGTTGCCGTCTGTGGGAATGTGTTGGAAGAAGTGTTGGTTTTTTATGAATTTTGTTTTCCTATTCTTGTTAAGTTTGTATTTAAGTTAATTAGATGAACAACCTATTCATCCATTGCACAATGATTGTCTTAAGCAGACAAAGGCAGTTCAGGTCCAGAAATATTTGGACATTTATACAATGATTTGTTTTATTGTGGCTGTATGGAAAAAATATTAAAAAAAACCAGACATTTTACCTGCTTTATTGGGTTAAAAACATGAAACAAACAGCCCACAACCCGAGTCAGTTGTTCATGCATAATTAAACGCCTTTATCAATGTGGATATACTCAAATAAAAGCTGGGTGAGTACTTTAAATACTTTAAATGCTGGTAATGTACCTGGCCAACATAAAAGAAACGTGTCACGGTAATGACTTTATCATCTTTATCATCAACAAACTCATTTATACCGGCGGATTTAAATATCCATGTTGATGTTGAGAGTTAGTGGCAGCGTAGCATCTTATTCCCTACTGGGATCAATACGTTTCTGATAAATGATGACAAAATAATCCACTGACACAGTTCCTCTCCTGGCTATCTCGACTTCAGACACTGAACCAGAACAAGTGGGGTTTCTCCAAAACCCTGTTTTGTCAGATAATCTTTTTGCATTACCAGCAGTACTCAAGTTGAGGGGGGATGAGGGGGGATGGCATCCCCCCCTGACATAAAAACAGTCCAAATCATCCCCCCTGTAAAACTGCCCTCCCCCTTTCCATCCCTTATGTCATTTCATCAATGAATGTGGTTTTACTGCTATTTCAAAATAACTTATTTGACAATTTTCACCTGTTTCAAGTAAATTTTCACTTGAAATAAGTAGGAAAATCTGCCAGTGGAACAAGATTTATCTTCTAGGCACATAAACTTCTACAAGCAAGAAAATCTTGTTCCACATGCAGATTTTTCTACTTATTTCAAGTGAAAATCTACTTGAAACAGGTGAAAATTGTTGTGTTTTCCAGTGATGAGTCTTGTTTTAAGTATAATGAGATTTTTTTACTAAAATGAGACATTTTAACTAGAAATAAGACAAATATTCTTGTTAAGATTTTGAGTTTTTGCAGTGATCCATGTTACTTATCCTGTGAAGGACAGAGTCATATTGATAAGTTCAGAAAACTGTTTTTTATTGTTGTGTTTTGATGTATTTGATGTAAGCCCAGTGGATATTTAAAGCTTACAGAAGGCTGCATTTAACTGCTGCTATGTCATTCCTGCAGTATTTCTGCAGCTGTTTTGGTCACTGCTATTATTTGTAATATATTATATTATTTGTAATCAGCACAAATTATCTGTCCCTATATGATAAAATCCACCATCCCCCCTGATTCTTTTTTTACAACTCGAGTACTGATTATCAGAAATGTTGAGAAACAAAATAATCAGACAATCGTCACATGTCACCTTTCACACGTCTCAAACATATAACCGGAACATTACTGATGATTTTGTGGCCCAGAAATCTTCACTAAGTCTTGATTTGATTTTTCTCTCCTCTCCTTCCAGCTGGGGATCCAGATTTGGGGATCAAGGTTACATCCGGATGGCACGCAACAAGAACGACCAGTGTGGCATCGCTCTGTACGGCTGCTACCCCATCATGTAACGCCAGAGCAGCCCAGGAGAATCTCATCATGAATTATTCATTCTTAATCTCCATTTTTACTACAAGTTTCCACATACTAACGCTCAGAACCAGCATATTTGGTGCTTCTCTCTTAAACCTTAGGAACATTTAAGTTTTTTTTCCTTGTCTGTGTGTAATTATGTGTATTTGTTATAAAGAGACGGGCGTGATCCTTGCAGAGACTCGGTCTCAGTCAATTTACCAATCGGGTCAGCCCTCAGCGGTTATCTGTGCCGCGTTGCGGCTCCGGGGAAGACAAAGCCTCGCGTTTGTGTGTTAAACCTGCCATAAAAACCGCCTGAAAGGATTCCATTGACTCTTAAGGAAATTGACTTGTTGGTCAATTTAGCTTTTACATGTAACAACAGAAGGAAGGATAAAATCAATAGCTGTCTGACTAGTAGGCATCCTGAGAGCATGCTGATGTGTTAGGATACTGTACATTAGCTGCATATAGCCAAATAATGCCAACTTCTACTTTTTTTTAAGTTTTTACTGCTCCTTTCATTAAGTCATCAAAATAATAGATTAATCCTGCTGATTTGTTGTTTTTAGGGCAGTACAGTTAGCCAGCAAGAGTAAAAAATAATCCATCCTGCCAAGCAAAGTGTAAAAACAACTTTATTAAACGTAATTTAACTGGAAGTTAAGTTCTGGAGTATTTCTTGAATTGTAAATAAAGGGAATTGTGAAATATGGCTAAATTGTTGCTTTATATTTGACATTCTCATCCAAGACTGAGGGAAAGTGGTAAAATGATTGAACTGCTGGGATCACTTAAATAATTATCCGTGAGAACCTTCATCGTTTTAACAAGGACTGTTTAAACCCGCAAAAACGTCTGAAATGTACATGAAAGCCTGATACTTTCTAAAAGTAGCAAATGTGCGAGGCTAGACTGAAGGAAACGGCACCAAACATGCTCTTCAAAATAAAAAAGGTCTCGTTCTTGTCATCCTAATATTGGGTCGCCACCCGTCCCTTGAAATACGTAATTGTTCCGTAATTGGGAATTAAAACTTGCGTTCCGTATTGAACCAATACAGACACATATTATGCTCTTGTTTATGTCATAATATACAGGTGAAGGTTGGAAAATTTGAATATATTGCAAAACTTAATTCGTAGTAAATTCAACTTAAGATGAAACAAATTTATTATTTCCCACGACATGCAAAGCGAGATATTTCAAGCCTTTATTTGTTATAATTTGGGTGATTATGGCTCACAGTTTATGAAAACCCCAAATAAAAAATCTCAAAAAATAAGAATATATTATGAAATCAATAAACAATTCAATCATCAAAATTATAACAAATAAAGGCTTAACATATCTTGCTTTGCCTGTAATGAGACTATGTAATATACATGTACTAGTTTCACCTTTTAAGTTGAATTATTGAAATAAATTAACTTTTACACCATATTCTAGTTGAATTATTGAAATAAATTAACTTTTACACCATATTCTAGTTGAATTATTGAAATAAATTAACTTTTACACCAAATTCTAGTTGAATTATTGAAATAAATTAACTTTTAGGTGAATAGGAACGGTCCAGAGCTCCTCCTGAACGTCGGACAGCTCTGATCCAGTTACTGCTGCTGACGGAGCTCCAACCAGCTGGTACCGCCATGGTTCCAGCTGGCTGCGCAGCAGAACCTCGGTCCTCCTGACACCGCAGCAGAACCGTGGTCTGTGCATCCCTGGCACCCGCTCACGTCAAACTTACCGAAGCATTTCCAACGCAGCAGGCCCAGTATTTGGGCCTCTGCCGGTAAGTTTTGATACAACTTTTACTTCTCCCGTGTACACCGCAACTGTCTGTGTCTTCTCTCCGCTGTGGGCTCCTCTTGGAGCCCTCGCGAGTAAGTTTTGCTCTGAACCACCGGCTAAAGCAACTAGCTAGCTGCTCGCTACTCTGCCATTACTCGTTACTGGTCACCGCTGTTTTCCGTCCTCAGCCACCACCACCTCCACCTCAACAAGCTTACCTGCTGGATGTAGCATGCTGTGGCTAATCCTGTGGATATTCCTGGGGTTTTCGTCGCTCCTCTACACCCGGACCCTCGGCTCCTCGACGCTAGCTCTCGTTAGCTTCCAGCTACCGCTCTCGACCCGGACCATGCCGCCGCTCCACTCCGCCGCGGCCCACCACCCGCGCCCGACACCTGGTCCACTCTGGCAAAACCATCCTCCACACAGCCGCTCAGGACGCATGTTTTCATACAGCTTCACGTCGCCAAACTCCATTCCTTCCTTCTGGTCTTCCTGCCGTCCCGCAACTTCGTTACGTCATCACAACAAACAGAATCTGTCCAATCTCCGTCCACTTCCTCAGTCCTCTCAGCCAATCACCAAGCAACACCACCTGAAACTGGCTCTGTTCAACACCCGCTCACTCAACAACAAAAGCCTGCTGCTGAATGAATTTATAACGGACAATAATCTGGATTTCCTCTGTTTAACAGAAACCTGGCACAAACCCCTGGACTATTTCTCACTAAATCAGGCCACTCCCCCCAACTTCACCTACATGGAACAAGCTCGCGCTGAGGGGCGGGGGGGCGGTGTTGCAGCAATATACAGAAAGGACATTAAAGCAACCTCCATCCCCATTCCTGTCATTCCGTCGTTTGAGCACGCTGCCTTCAAACTACCTGGCCCCACTCCTCTTGTCACCGCCGTCATTTATCGCCCCCCCAAACCAAACCCCTCCTTTCTCTCGGATCTCTCAGATTTTCTGACCCAGCTCTGCTCCATCTCTCCCTCTGTTCTCCTCCTGGGTGACTTCAACTTCCACATCAACGATGCAAACTCTAAACCTGCTGCTGAATTCCTGGACCTGCTACACTGCCTCAACTTCACTCAACACGTCGACTTCCCCACTCACGCCCGCGGCCACACCCTGGATCTCGTCTGCTCCACCGGCCTCACCATAAATCAGCTCTCCAGCCTCAACCTCCACGTGTCTGATCACCTGGCAATCATTATGGACATCAACATCCCCATCCCCACTCCCAAAGAAGCACGCAAAATATCCTTCCGCAACATCAGATCCATCTCCCCCTCTGCCCTCTCAGCCTCTCTTGCCACTCAGATGTCCGCCTCCCCTCCCCCGTCACCCGACAACCCCTCGGACCTCGTGGATTACTACAATCATACACTCTCCTCCTGTCTTGATCAACTGGCTCCCATCAAAACCAAAACAGTCTCTTTCGCACGCTCAGCACCCTGGTACACCCCTGAACTCCGCAAACTGAAATCCCGTAAACGTCAACTCGAGCGACTCTGCAAGAAATCTGGATTAACTGTTCATCAACTCGCCTACACTGATCATCTCCACCAATACAAGGATGCCCTCAACTCAGCTCGCTCCACCTACTTCTCCAACATCATCCATTCTGACTCCTCCAACCCAAAGGCTCTCTTCTCCACAATAAACAAACTTCTCAAACCCAGTGACAACATCTCCAACTCCTTCACAGTCTCTAAGTGCAACGACTTCCTCTCATTTTTTCAATCCAAAATCCAGACCATCTACAGTAACCTGACCACCTCCTCCACCCCCTCCACCTCCCCACCTGTTTCCCCCCCCTCCACCTCTCAGTCCCTGTCTCACTTCTCTCCCATGTCTTCAGCGTCTCTTTCTACAGTCATGATGGGCATGAAAACATCTTCCTGTGCTCTGGACCCCATCCCATCCACATTTATAAAAAACTGTCTCCCAGCCATCTCCCCACTCATCATCAACATCGTCAACTCCTCCTTCAGCTCTGGATCAGTCCCGGACACCCTCAAACTGGCAGCTGTCACCCCCATCCTCAAAAAACCTGGACTCAACCCTGACACCATGAACAACTTCCGGCCCATTTCCAACCTCCCTTTCCTGTCAAAAATTCTGGAACGTGCCGTCGCCACTCAGCTCAAGACCCACCTCACCTCCAATGATCTGTTTGAAACGTTTCAATCTGGTTTCCGCTCACGTCACAGCACAGAAACAGCCCTCATCAAAGTCACCAATGACCTCCTTCTCTCCTCCGACTCCGGCAACCTCAGCATTCTCCTTCTCCTGGACCTCACAGCAGCCTTCGACACCATCAGCCACACCATCCTCCTTTCCCGCCTGGAATCATCTCTCTACATCACCGGATCCGCCCTCTCCTGGTTAAAATCCTATCTCACCAACAGACATCAATTCATCAGCATCAACAACTGCTCCTCCTCCACTGCCCCTCTGTCACAAGGCGTCCCCCAGGGTTCGGTGCTTGGTCCTCTGCTCTTCATCCTCTACATGCTCCCCCTTGGCAACATCATCCGCCGCCACCGCCTCCACTTCCACTGCTACGCCGACGACGTCCAACTGTACATCTCCACCAAATCCCTCACCTCTGCAACCCACTCTACCCTGACCAACTGCCTCACTGAGATAAAATCCTGGATGCACTCGAACTTCCTCCAACTCAACTGCAACAAATCGGACATGCTCATCATCGGCCCAAAATCCCTCACCAAAACCGCTCACAACTTCACCCTCACCATGGACAACTCCATTCTGTCTCCCTCCACTCACATCCGCAACCTCGGCGTTATCCTGGACAACAACCTCTCCTTCCAACACCATGTCAACCACATCACAAGGACTGCTTTCTTCCACCTCAAAAACATTGCCCGTCTCCGTCCATCACTCTCCTTCTCTACCGCTGAAACCTTGATCCACGCCTTCATCACCTCAAGACTCGACTACTGCAACAGCATCCTCTACGGTTCAACTTCCAAGGTCCTCAATAAACTCCAATACATTCAAAACTCTGCCGCCCGCCTGCTCACCCACACCCGCTCCAGAGACCACATCACCCCAGTCCTCCAGAAGCTCCACTGGCTCCCCATCCCTCAACGGATCCACTTCAAAATCCTTCTCCTCACCCACAAAGCCCTCCACAACCAGGCCCCCTGCTACCTCACCGACCTGCTCCACCGCTACACTCCCTCCCGCAGCCTCCGCTCCTCTGACGCCAACCTCCTGTCCCTTCCAGTCAGAACCAAGCACCGGACCTGGGGCGACAGGGCCTTCTCCATCGCTGCACCCACCCTCTGGAACTCCCTCCCCAAAAACATCCGTGACTGTACAGACCTCCCAGCATTCAAATCCCATCTCAAAACTCACCTTTACAGAACTGCTTTTAATGTGTGATTAATGTCCTGTCTCATGTTGTGTCCTTATGTACTGTCCTGTGTAATTGTAATTTGTATTTGTGTTTTGTTGTAATGTAAAGCGTCTTTGAGTGCCCTGAAAAGCGCTATATAAATAAAATGTATTATTATTATTATTATTACACCATATTCTAGTTGAATTATTGAAATAAGTTAACTTTTACACCATATTCTAGTTGAATTATTGAAATAAATTAACTTTTACACCATATTCTAGTTGAATTATTGAAATAAATTAACTTTTACACAGTATTCTAGTTGAATTATTGAAATAAATTAACTTTTACACCATATTCTAGTTGAATTATTGAAATAAATTAACTGTTACACCATATTCTAGTTGAATTATTGAAATAAGTTAACTTTTACACCATATTCTAGTTGAATTATTGAAATAAATTAACTTTTACACCATATTCTAGTTGAATTATTGAAATAAATTAGCTTTTACACCATATTCTAGTTGAATTATTGAAATAAATTAACTTTTACACCATATTCTAGTTGAATTATTGAAATAAATAAACTTTTACACCATATTCTAGTTAAATTATTGAAATAAATTAACTTTTACACCATATTCTAGTTGAATTATTGAAATAAATTAAATTTTACACCATATTCTTCACCTGTAGGCTATATTCTACATCTGGGCTGATGTGGACATACATACATAGGAGGCTATTTCAGTTGCTAGTATGGTTGGCTGTCTGTACAGTCATGCAAGTTCAATGCTATTAAAGCACTTTAAACTTTAAATCAAAGCATTTTGTTTTTTCATATAAAATAAATACATTTCTATGCATTTTAGAAGTTTTGGGGATGTCCCTTTTTTTGGCGCCTGCGCTGCTGAAATCGGGGTGTCCTTTATATTTCTATTTCTGAAAGGTGGCAACCCTATCCTAATAGGTATTGAGGTTAAAACGCTTCCAGGTTGAGATTTTTCCACAGTTTAACAAAAATTTGAAATAACATTTTAAGAAAAACTCCAGTCGCCAGCACTGGCCTTTTTAAAAACGCTTCCGACGAGGTGGGAATAAAGCTGACACGGCTTAAGGTTGGGTTACAAATGAGTCATTTTTATTTTTTAGTGCAACATCACAACAAACAATTTTCACATGAGGTATTCAAAGGGATTTTCTTTAGTAGATGATACAAAATGTCCCACCATGATTGATGTTTAAAGTGTTGTGTATCTTTTTTTAAAGCCTTTGGTTGGTTAGCCACATTCATTAGTATGTCTAACACATGGACAACAATGGCACGGTAAAACACGGTGGGTCGAGTCCGAGCCGAGGAAACTCAAAGTCAGACAAATATTTTCCCTCAGCTCTTCCCCCTTTAAAGCTTTCTGCATGGATTTCATTAATTCCTACTTACAACAGTGGGATCGAACAGTATTTTAACTACACTAAACATTTGGAAAGAACGGGGATGGGAGGGGATGGCTTACAAATGTGGAAAAATAGCTTCTGTCTCCTCTGACCTTGTTACTTTGGGATGAGGGCTTGATTCTTGGGCTTTTTCTACTACAGCAAGTCGCATAATTATAGTACTCGGAAAAACAAGGAATAGGCAACGTTGATTACAGCAAGATTCCCCCTCCTTGCTTGGATTGTCACCTCCTTTTCTTTTTTGGTCTTGAGAATGATTTCATATATTTATATATATACAGAACATGGATCAATGGGACACTAGCATCCTGGACTTCAGCTCGGGCTGGATGGGAGCCTTGTTTGACTCCTGTTATGGATTGATTCCAGCACATTTGGTTTGGAGCAAAAAGGCATGAAGAAGAGACGGATGTACAAACAAGATAGATAGATAGATAGATAAGACAGACACCCTGACAGGACGGATTCTTTGGTTAAGGAATATCTTTGCCACACAACATCTCACACAGTTGAGGTAGATGGGTAAAGTCTTCATGTACACACGGGGGGGAAAAGGCAAGGACAGACATTGGAGACACGAGGGTTTTACAAAGTCAAAAGACTTCCATCTGAAGACACTGCCTCGTGTCAGTTTCTCAGTTCCAGCGCGACATAATACTGTTTTTATGCGACATAAATAATCAGCACGCCGGAACCTTCGCTCGTGCTCTTTTGAATCCTCTGAGTGCTACGGTAGCTCTGACGGGGGAACTGCTGAAACTACCCAGGATACATAACCGTTCAGCAGTCGCCCATCACCCCATCTTTGGTTGTTTTTGTTTTTTTTTTGTCTTCATTCGTTTTGGTTTAAACATTATAGCAAAAAAAACTAAAAGTATACTTTTTTTTTGTCTTTTTTTTCAGTTTTTCTGAATGCACAGGTCAGCTTCCATCTCTCCCACGCAGTGGCGTCAATTCAGTGGAAGCTAAAGTATGGCAAGGTTACGAGTCACAGAACTTAACTAGAGTATCAATCAACACGTCCAGCAAATACTCATCACAGAAGTTTATGGAGCTTATCTGTGTGGTCAAGAACATTGGAACTTTTTCAAATGCAGTCTCGCTCCATGCAAAAACTCAAAATCTTACCAGGAATATTTGTCTTATTTCTAGTTAAAATGTCTCATTTTTAGTCAGAAAATCTCATTACACTTAAAACAAGAGTCATCACCAGAAAAATAACTTGTTATTTGACCATTTTCACCTGTTTCAAGTACATTTTCACTTGAAATAAGTAGAAAAATCTGCCAGTGGGACAAGATTTATCTTCTCATTACAAGCAAAACAATCTTGTCCCACTGGCAGATTTTTCTACTTATTTCAAGTGAAAATCTACTTGAAACAGGTAAAAATGGTTGTTTTTGAGTCTTGTCTTGACATATTAGATTGCAGAAAGATATGCAGAAAGGAAGACAGTTGCAAAGCTTCGTTAATAGAAGTCAACCATCTCGAGTTGAGGGGGGATGAGGGGGGATGGCATCCCCCCCTGAAATAAAAACGGTCCAAATCATCCCCCCTGTAAAACTGCCCCCCTTTCCATCCCTTATGTCATTTCATTAATGAATGTGGTTTTACTGCTATTTCAACATTTAGAGTCATCACCAGAAAAATAACACCAGAAAAATAACTTATTTGACCATTTGTACCCGTTTCAAGTAAATTTTCACTTGAAATAAGTAGAAAAATCTGCCAGTGGGACAAGATTTATCTTCTCATTACAAGCAAAAAAATCTTGTTCCACTGGCAGATTTTTCTACTTATTTCAAGTGAAAATCTACTTGAAACCGGTGAAAATGGTTGTTTTTGAGTCTTGTCTTAAATGTAATGAGATTTTTTTTTGACTAAAAATTAGACATTTTAACTAGAAATAAGACAAATATTCTTGTTAAGATTTTTGCAGTGTAATAACTAGTGAAATCGATCATGTTGTTCTGATTTGCATTTGTAGTTATTCTATATGTATGTAATAGAATAATCAATGCAAATAGACACAGATTAATTCCCTAAATGTATTTAAAAAACAAACATTTACATTTTCCCTTGAAGCCGAGGTGTGGCGGCTGCCGTACCTTGCCATACCCAATTGACGCCCCTGGTCCCACGTCCATGTGCTGCTCTGCGTTTGTCTCAGGGTCAGCTTCCCTAGAGAAGTCACTAGAGGGTGCCGCAGGCCAAGATGGCCGCCGTGCATCACCTGCGGCGGCCAGCTGTATTCACCGCTTCCTAACCCGCCTCCCCCCCCTGCACAGGGAGGGAAGCGCTCTCCTGCTTGACAGGGAGCAGAAGGTGGCTCAATACAAAAAGCTCCGTCTCCATTTTAGGCTCCGAGTCGGGGGGGAGGTGAGGGGGACAAAGAGAAACCTGCAAGGTGTCACCTCAGCTTTGATACGATGAGCACGGGTCGGCGGGATAGCCTTCAAGCTCTTTTATTTTTAATTTTTTTCACCTCTGTACAGACTCCCCGCCCCCCCCCCCCGTCGCCCCCTTTGCTCTCAGCATGCTTACAATTGTTACTCATTAAAGTTTAATTCAGTGCCATGCCCCTCTACTCCAACACCTCCTGTTCCTCAAATAACCCCCCTCTTACCTACACACCACCACCATCCTCATTCTGGACGCTTCAGCCTCCTCTCTGATCTCCCCACACACAATCCCCCCCCTAAAGCCCACAGGTCTGGCCGACAGCGGACCCCAGACCAGATACCCCAGAAAAGGAGAAGAAAAAAAAGCCTCTCCTTTTGAAGTCCATGAAAAGTCGATGGCCTCTTTCATGACCGCCCGTCTTTCAAGTGCACACTGCGAAAGGGGGCTATAGCAATCCACTCCTTCCAACGTTAAAGACTGAGAAAAAGTGAAATAATTTGACGGAAAGTGGAGGTGAGAAACGGTCATGTTATCTTTGCCGCTCTCGCAGCACTTACAGGGGTCACGGAGAGAGAGATCCTGGGCGATTCCCTTGATTTACAGTTTTTTGCCACAGAAAATGCTGGAGAATCAAATTATTAAGGCTTGCTCAGGGAACCTTAGAGAACCGCGAATGAACTTTAGCAAACCTCAAATGATCGGAAATGGTGCATAAAGTCCTTGCAAAGTGAGAAAATTTCTCTCTCACTTTTTGTAAAATGATTAAAGACTTGAAATGAGGAACCGAACCTTTGAGCCTAAGGAGGACAGGGGCAGCGGCCATATACCGTATTTTCTGGACTATAAGCCGCTACTTTTTTCATAGGTTTTGAACCGTGCAGCTTATACAAAGGTGCAGCTATTCTGTGGATTTTTCTTCCACCACTCGGGGCGCTCTAACCGGAATTAGAATCAAAACTAAGACAAAATAAATGCAAAGAAGAATACGCTACTTCTTCTTTAGCAGATAGAAGTAGGTAGAAGCAGATTTCAAACAGATAAATAGATAAATAAATACTGGTTATTTTCTCTTGGTTCTGTCCCGTTTTAATCAGCAAAGTTGCTGCTGGTTAAGAGACACTGTTAGGAAAGGATCTATTTAGGTACAAACATGTACATCATTTACAGTTCAAAATGGTTTCTGTAAATGTGGTAAATATCTAAACTAACAACATAAATATCTGCGGCTGAAATATCTTCTTTTTTTTTTTTAAATAGAGCGGATGCGGCTTGTATTCAGGTGCGGCTTATAGTCCAGAAAATACGGTATATACCCAAGGTATCAAAGAAACAAACCAAGCAGATCTGCACAGGGCCAGAGAGAACAACCCAGACCCTAAAAATGCTGGAAACTATCTCTCAAAACGCAGAAGACAGAATTATGACGGATCCTTGGGTACATGAACTCGAGACTCCTATAAAATGACTGATCTCCAAAGCAGAATCAAGTCAATACCAACAGCGGTGAACCTGGAGAACCCTCTTGGAACTGAGACAACTGGCAGAAGAGCTCGGCATGTGGAGGACGGGGAGTTGGATGTAGACGGAAGTGTCTGCGCTGCACTGGGGAGGAGCTTGAGGTGAGGGAGATGGCGCTCAGAACCGTGCATTTTCAGCCAGGCAGACACACATTACGCGTGTTTTTTACGTTGGGCCTTGAAGGATTCACACTGGACTTCAGACAGCTCTTTAAGTGAAGCGTGCGTCTCCACTTTACACACTGCCAGGTGTGAACACGACGTTACGAGCAATTTGTGAACCCATGAGATGCCACGTTATAGTCATCATCATCATTATTATTATTATAATACTTATTATTATTGTTATTATTATTAATTATTCATAGTATTAATTATAATATTATCACGACATTCAGACAAGCTTAGGCCTTGGCTTTAGGAGCTGACAGCAGAGACATTTGCAAGGGAAAAGAATTCCTCATTTTTCTACCAAAAACAAACGACAACATAAAAAAAGGCCAGGCCTTTTCAAGATAGAGAGATACGCAACATCACTGGTTGGATCGGGCGGGATGGGGTCGGGATCAGGGACTAGGTTTAGGGATTCAGGCCGTACATTCAGGGAGGCAATGTTAATCTTTGGTATTACGATGGGATTCTACAGCTAAACGTCCCCATCAGGAAAAGTCTTCAGTTTCACACAGACATACAGAGCATCATTAAATAAATACTTACAGTATATAGATAGCATAAATAAATTACCAAATAAATAGCAATAGGGAAGGACAAAAAAAAAGGGAAAAAACAATAAATACACAAATGCAGTAATAAATACGATGATCAGATCGGTAATTGCATTTGAAACGTTCTTGGTTTGATTTAACTGTTGGCTATAAGGAGGCAAGTTAAAGCCACTCCTTTGTGGACCAAAAAATGACCTTGTACGTCAGCAGGGCTGAAACAAACTACCCCACGCTCACAACATGTTTCTATAAATAGAGCGATGTGCTTAAAATCTGTACAAAAATGGCAGAAAGGATCACATTCCTCCATTTTCTAGACATCTGTAAAAAAAAAAAAAAAAAAAAAAAGTGGCTCAGAATGGAGCAGAGGTGTGTTGGGTTATTTGGTAACAAGTTGGAAAAAAAAAAAAAAAAAAAAAACAGACTACAATGTCACTATACACTGTGTCAGGTGTACCTCTTCTCCACGGAGCCTTTGTGTTCAAAGGTTCTTCTTCTCTCTTTTTTTGTATTGTTTTTTGTTTTTTGTATTGTTTTTTTTGGCTTGATTTTGAGTCAAAAATGGCTGTTGGAGCTTTTCTTTGGAAGCTCAGTGAGAGTCTTAAAGCTAATCGGTCGCACCAACAAGTCCGTTTCAGCGCCGTACTCGTGTTTATTGATTGGGTCCTGGCATAGGTTGAGATGCGCTGCAGCCCCCCCCCCCCCCCTTGAAACCTCTGATTCATTCAAGGCGGGACCGCGTTGAGAAAATGCAGATGCTCCTGTAGATGGTTAATGATTGACAGCCGGGATTCACGGACGCTACAGGACCCTCCTGATTATTCCAGGCGCCAAAACCTTGGTCGGCGCACACAGTCCTTGGTACCATCACCATGGAAATGCATGCTTAGAAAGGGGAGTAATTCTTCACCAAAAAAAAGGGGGGAAAAAGTAAAATTTTAAAAATAAAAAGCCTTTTTTTCCTCTTTCACCTTGATTTTCGAGGAAAAATAAAAGCATAAGAACATTGGGAGGGGATTGATGTCTTTGGATGGTGGTGACAATTCTGATTAAAAAGTTACAAAATGGAGTTCTCTCCAGACGCGGGCCAACGGCATCTCTTGATTCTTCACGTTTGGAGAGTTGAGAATAAATTTGAAGGTATACATCAAAATATGCTTCCTCCTGATTTGTAGTACCCTCATCATCTCTAATCTATGTAATCAAAATAATGCAATGAGATGGTGTTTATGTGAGGGTGTGACTCTTCCTCGATTCGAATCATCTTTGCACCCTTGACTATACAAGCAGGACCCCACGTCCTGCCGTCGTATCACTGGAGGCATCGCCCTCTTCCGCTTCAAACAGGCAATCAACTTTGGTTTTGGGAGAAATGCTTCATCTTCACAAAAATCATTCAAAACAGCTGGCTCCGTCGCTCCTTCCGATAACGAGGAGGACATTTGTGACGGCTGATCTCTGCTTAGACCAGTCTATGTGCCCCCTTGCTCCCTCTTGCGCCCGCCCCAACGCAACTCCTTGGCGGCTCTGTCATCACGCAGTGCTGCAGGACACTGCGGAGGAGGAAACGCTGGAGCCCGAGGAGCCGGTGGAAGAGGGGCGGCCCTCGTCGATCCACTTGTTCAGGTTGCGTCGGCGGGCGTTCATGAAGAAGTTGCTGACCGTGGAGAGCTCCAGGCCCAGCTGCTGGGAGATGGTGACCTGCAGCTCTTTGGTGGGGCGGTGGTTCTCCCTGAAGATGGCCATGAGCGTGCGGCGCTGCAGGTCCGTGAACACCAGCCTGGTGCGCTTGGGGCCTTGGTTCCGTTCCAGCTTGCTCTGTTCCTGCTCTTTACGCTTGCAGGCTGCAGGCACACGGATAAAGGATAAATTAGATGCGAGAAAAAGGGGGAAACAGGTTAGCTAACAGACTGGCTGGCTAACTAGGACAAATGGATTAAGCTGAGTGAAAGTGGATTTGTTGAAAGAAAACAGATTAGCAAAGCAACTTTGATTAGTTAAGAGATGAATCAGCAACTTGTTTCGTTGTGAAGTAAAGAAATCAAGATGTTCAGCCTGTCTCATCTCGTTGCCAGCGAGCTGTTGTCGGCTGGGAATAAGAAAAAAGAAAGAGAGACATTCAGAGGAAGCTCTGAAGTTTTCATTGTTTTGGGAAAAAAAAATAAAAAATCTAAAAAAGATTTGTTTTAGTCATACATGTTAAAATCAGTTTTTACAGAACAATGTCATTGTTTTTAATCAAGTGTCATTCTTGTCATGAATTCTTTTTAGCTTTCTGATCCTTGTATGTTTTATGTTTGTTTTGATATTTTTTTTTTTTTTTTTAATTTTTTGTAAAGTTACTTGTCCTTGTATGTATTTTCTTTTATATGAAACTGAATTTATTTTTTGCTGCTATCTTGACCAGGACTCCCTGGCAGAAGAGATATTGTATCTCAATGGGACTTTCCTGAATAAATAAAGGATAAATAAAATATCTGGCTTGAAGACAGCGATCCAAATCTCTCTTGGTTTTCAACTATGTCTTCCCCAAAATATCAATATATTTATATTTCCAACCACAGACAGATGCACAGCAAACGTCCTATTTTTTAAAAGAGCTAATTAAGTCTCATTTATAAAATTTAAAAAAAAAAACGAAATGCAATTGTAAATTATAAGATAATGACATTACAAACCATGATATAAATCTATTTTTTAAAACATAAATAAATATTTTGAATTCTGAATCTCTGCTTCTTATTTTTTCTCCTCTTTTTTGACACAGTGGTTTTTATAGTTTCATACCTGATATTTATTCAGGAACCGTCATTCACAAACTACAAATATGACTAATTCACTAAACGGTTTATGAGAAAAATGACGTGCAAAAATAAATAAAAATTGTTTGGTATTTATCAGAGAACCCGTTTTAGCTTCACCCTTCAGGATATTTCTACATCTTTGGTCGTCGGGGGATCTGAATAGTCTCCATTTCCTGCTAAAGTGTGAAAGCGTCTGGTACTCAGACTGAGTGAGTAAGTGGTGACAGGAGTGAAGAAGTCCTCGGGTGATTTCTCATTCTTTAAATATTTTTCAGTCGAGCACAAAATAAGAACTCAGAGCATGGGTTAAACACCACTGTAGCCACGGCGGCCTGCCCAATTATATAATCAATATTTGCTCATGAAAAAGTCTAAAATCTAAAAAAAAAAAGAAAAAAGAAAAAACATAATGTGAAAAAAAAACCCAGAACCTGTAAATGGCAGTTTTGTGCAGCGAGAAACAGAAGCAGCCCGGAGTGTGTGGGCTGAGCTCAGCTCCATTCTGAGTATCAGACAAGAATTTGAATTCATGCTGCATGTTCCTCTGCATATCCATCCTGAACCCTTCACCTCCAACACGCTGTAATTCTGTATTTACAGGAAACACAACACCAACCTCTGCCCTTGTGTACTGAATAACCCCCCCCAACACACACACTTGCCTTCCCTCCCCTTCTCTCCATCCATCTCCCACTTCCTTGCTTCCCCTGTTCCCTCGGAGCTCACTGCAGCATCATTAGTTTCTCATAAAAGTCATTTACATGTGGCGGCGGTGAGTGAGTAATAATCACTTTAGGTGGAACTAATTTATTTTCTATTTGGGCCGGCTTACGTCAGGGGTGAGTGAAACAAGCAGAGTCGGCATTGCCCACGGTGTTTAGAAGCCTTAAGTGGACGGAAACATATTTGTGGGACTCGCGCAATTACCTAAATGCACACTTTCAAGAGGGTTCAATCAGCACCGGCCGCCTGTTGGGCGACTGTTTTGCTGATGGTATCTATCGCGTGAGGTGCTAAGTGTAAGCACTGCAGTATGTGCGTGTTATAAAACGAGGCACGCACAGGCACAGCGCGGTACACAAGGACCCGGGCTTGACCCAAATATTCATTCATTTAACAGTCACCCATAGTGCTGGGCGGTATGACCAAAAATTTATATCACGGTATTTTTCAAAATTATATCGGTTTCACGGTAGGCTATATCACGGCATTTTTTTTTTCATGCACAACTGGGTGTTAACCACATTTTCTAATGATTTGTAAAGGAATTTCTGCAGTAAATTGGCTTAGAATGGACTATTTTACTGTCATGAGGAGGATGCATAAATCAAATAAATTTGATTTAGGCATGCTTTTCAAAGAAAAAAATCTTTTACAAAATTACAAAGTAGAAAATATTTATTGAACATAAAAAACTGAACATTTTTTAATTTCCCAGCATTATGTTGTTTTGGTTGCACCTCCTGGTGAATGTAAGGTAAAATTCTTACGTGGTTACTTTTTGGTTGGCCAACGATTTATGTTTGTGGTGCAACCGTTACGGGAGCGGCCAGTCTATTTCCTTATATTACAATGCCGTTATTAATTGTTCGGTTTTTTTCCCACTTATTCCACCGAACACCGAAAGTGTTTTTTTTGCCATTTTCGGCCAAACAATTTCGGTTACCGAACAATCGGTGCATCACTACTGCTAAACAGTCCCCTCACAAACAGTGTCCAGCGGCGGTCCCAACGTTGTGTACGCTACTGTACAAACTCACCGGTATTACGGTATATGAAAAATTCATATCATAAGAAAAATAAACACCGGTATTCGGTATGAACCGGTATACCGCCCAGCACTAGTCACCCAGTTCTCAACTTTGGCTTTCTTTTTTTAAATTATTTTGGTATTCAGACATTTAATTTATTTTTTTCTTCTGGGTTTCTAAAAACAGCCAAATTGCTAAATACATTTGTGAGAATGTTTTGATTTTGTTGTATTGTTTCTAATGAGTGAACGCGTTACCTCCTCCAACCGGATTAAAGGTACAAGATGCTGTGTAGTTTAGTTGGTTATGTTTGATAAAAGTGATTTTATTTTTAGTGAATAGGCCTGTGTGGAAAAAATCGATTCTCCGATTTTAAATCGATTCTCAAATTAATTCCTAAAAATCGATTCATATGTCTAAAGATCGATTTAAAAAAAAAAATATATATATATATATATATATATTTTTTTTTTTTTTTTTTTTTTTTCATCATTACATTACAACTTTTGGTACTTTGTTGTTTATGCCAAAAAAAGGAATATTTTGTTGGACACGAGAATAACTGGTGCCATGTTTTTGCCTTTAAATATGTTTAAAGGTATGTAAACATTAAAGTTATCAGTTATAATTGCATACATTGTCTATATTTCTTTGCTTTATTATACTGTCTTGGGGTTACATTTGCATAAATGTTAAAAACCAAATTCTCATAAATGGAGAAAAAATCTGTTTCCTCCCTGGATCTTCTTTGGTAATTCTGACCCACACAATGTTTCTGAAAGCACTTTCTATCAGCATTCTGGGAGCTGATTGGTCCTTACAGCATCATTAGCTGCAATACTTGCTGTTGAATCTCAATATAATACTAGTAGTAATATGTTGCATAACTAGACAGTCATATAATTCATGCAACAGCTCAAAAAACTGTTTTAATAACACTAACCCAAATCAATATCGGAATCGGATCGGATCGTGATAATCGATTCTGAATCTTAAGAATCGGAATCAAATCGATTCTTAATATTTGAATCGATTCCCAGCCCTATTATTGAATTAGTTGCTTGACTGTTATCATCTATAATGTGATAATATGTAGTATTATCCGGTTGGTCCGGTTAGCACCCGGACTAACCGTAGCTTAGTTTGTTGTGCTGGGTATAAGTGCATTAATTTACAGTAAAATAGCTGCTATTATCCGTAAAATATTATAAAATATTTTAGTATAGAGTTATTATATAGAATAAGATGTATTATAGACATATTTGACCGGATATCCGAATATTTGTCGAAATCTCGTATCAAAGCACCAAAGCCTGGAGGAACTCAGGCCCTGCCATGGTTTAGTTTGTGGTGTTGGAGGATACATTTGTTATTTTTGACTGAAACATTTTTTTTTAGCTGCTTTCATCTATAAAATATGTGATAACATACCCAACTGACTTCTCAAATATCTGGTGAAATCTTCCACCAAAGCTCCGGGGCCTAAAATTCGGTACTTCGTCCAGTTGTAGATTAGTTTGTTTTATCGGGTATAAATACGCTTATTTTTTGATGAAATAGTTGCTTGGTTGCTACCGTGTTATACATAATGTATGATAGCATACCCAACTGAATCTCAGAATATTTGATGAAACCTTCTATCAAAACTCCAGAGCACAAAAAAATGGTATTTGCGCCATCCCCTCAAATAAATATCAGCGCCAGTTCTTTCAATGTTCCTTATTTTTAAGATGCTATGTGTCTTAATAGTTATTATAATTACAGCAGATCAGTACTTTATTACTGATAGTGGATATAGGGTTGCCACCTTTCAGAAATAGAAATAAGGGACGCCCTGATTTCACCAGCGCAGGCGCCAAAAAAAAGGGACATCCTCAAAACTTCTAAACTGCATAAAAATGTATTTATTTTATATGAAAAAACAAAACGATTTGATTTAAAGTTTAAAGTGCCTTAATAGCATTGAACTTGCATGACTGTACAGACAGCCAACCATACTAGCAACTGAAATAGCCTCCTATGCTATGTATGTCCACATCAGCCAAGATGTAGAATATAGCTACAGGTGAAGAATATGGTGTAAAAGTTAATTTATTTCAGTAATCCAACTAGAATATGGTGTAAAAGTTAATTTATTTCAATAATTCAACTTAAAAGGTGAAACTAATATATTGTATAGTCTCATTACATGCAAAGCAAGATGTTAAACCTTTTGCTAGTTAAACCTTCATTTGTTATAATTTTGATGATTGAATTGTTTATTGATTTCATAATATAGAGATTTTTTATTTGGGGTTTTCATAAATTGTGAGCCATAATTACCAAAAATCATAACAAATAAAGGCTTGAAATATCTCACTTTGAATATAGTGGGAAATAATACATGTGTTTCACCTTTAGTTGAATTTACTACGAATGAAGTTTTGCAATATATTCAAATTTTCCGACCTTCACCTGTATGTTATGACATAAATAAATAAGAGCATAATATGTGGCTGTATTGGTTCAATACGGAACGCAACTTTTAATTCCCGATTACGGAACAATTCCGTATTTCAAGGGACGGGTGGCAAGCCTATATATGTCTAAACAGTTATTATAATTACAGCAGATCAGTACTTTTTTACTGATAGTGGATTTGTTGTTTGGGTATTTTCAGTTCTAGAGCAGTGTTTAGTAATCCAGGTCCCCAGGACTCACTGGGCTGGATGTTTAAGATGCACGTCTGCTCCAGTACGCCCCATATAAGTAAATGGGGGACCATCATCTAGCTATCAAGGTCTGCAAAAAGCTATTTAAGACTCGTTAATCCGAGCCAAGTGTGTTGGAGCAGGATAATATATCCCAATGACCTGGGGTCCGTTTCACAAAGCAGGTTCAACAAACTCTGAGTCTAATCCTGAACTCTTAGTTGATCTACTCTGAGATCGGAAACTCTGAGTTTTCGGTTCCAGAACAGCAGATTTGAGGTAATTTACTCAACTCTAAGTTGTTTCACCTGGAGTTAAGCGCGAGCGTGAGGGAAATCAAAAGCCATCATCAGTAGAGCGCTGATACAAGGATTCACCATGGCAACCGGCGACACAAAGAGCGACATACATTTTCTTTTTTTTCTTTTTAACTTTATTTATCTTTTCAATTTACAAAATCCCTTTGAGGAAACATTAGTTTGCATCTCAAGATCCACATACTTCACGCCACTGGAGTTAGAAGTGTTAATACGTACGTATGGCGAGTATGACAGCATATTTTGGGAAAAAAAATGAAATTTTATTGTCATTTAGATCAGGGGCAGCCGCCACACCTCGGCTTCAGGGGAAAATGTAAATGTTTTTTTTTTAAATACATTTATGGAATTACTCTGTATCTATTTGTATTGATTTATTCTATTAATTCATACATATAAAATAACTACAAATGCATATCAGAACAACATGATGGATTTCAGTAGGTATTATCTTTCCCAACACCCCCCTCATATCTTGAAATGTCCCAGCGTCCCTGACGACAGTGGTCTCTATCAATCTGGTTTTTAGTGGGCTCTGCAGTGTTACTAACTTACAAAAATGAAAATGAAGCAGACAACCACGCAATAAAAAAAAGAAAGAAGGCAAGTGATGGGTCCAGAAGATATTAACGAGGCTGTTAGCCACTGATGGATTAATTATGCAAGTTCATCTCAAAGTAAGATATAAATCCTCTTATACATCTGTTTAAGGGAAATATTTGACTTTTTTTTTACTCTCCCTCTCCTTTTTGCATTTGGACTTTTACTGTTTGAAGTTAAACTCGTATGTCCCTGTGATATTGTTGCACTGACATAGTGAATAAAGTGAACGAGTTAAATTGCGTTTGTCAGACACGCTTTTTCTGCTCTCTAACTCTGCCGCTTACTGTCCGTGGTGCAGAAAACAGATGTGTATTGCGTAAAGACCCATTGGCTGAATTGACGCCACTGAGGGAGGAGACAGAGAGAAACTCCAGGTTCGCTGAAATAAACCTGGTCCCGACCAGGTTAGGTTCAGAGCGTCTGTTACTACGGTAACAGACCGAGAGCTTAAGTTACCTCTCTTTGTGAAACAGGCTAGAGTTACTCCTGTTTCTCTGGTTTGAGTTACCTCCCTTTGTGAAACGGAAAACTCAGAGTTTCCCTCATTTCAGGGTTAACAGACTCCGAGTTTTCACTAAACCTGCTTTGTGAAACGGACCCCTGGACTGATACTCCAGCAACACGCTGTGAAATCAGCATTTAATCTCTAGCTGATAAAAAGTTGTTTTTCTTTGTTATTTTTGCTTTCTTGCATTAAAGAATGCAAGGACTTTGCTAACCTCTTTTTTTTTTGTTTGTTCACGAACTGAAGAAATTCCTTCAAGTTGTTTCAAAAGTTCTTTTCTCTCTTTTTTTCAGTACACAAGACCTCCGAGCCTGTCGGAGGATGAAACGATACGCCTCGACTGTAAAAATAACGATTACTTTTTCATTGGAGTTTCAGTTTCATCAAGTTAGGAGAGCGACCTCTTTTTAATTCGGTTGACGTGGGCTGTTTTTAAAAATGATGGTGAAAGAAAAACAACACATTTACCCAGAATTCAGAAACAAGCTTTTGCTGCAATGGCACAAAACTGTGTGAAGGTTCATTATTGACTAAAATGACTTGAACGGATGGATATATACAGTACTCGAGTTGTAAAAAAAGAATCAGGGTGGATGGTGGATTTTATCATATGGGGACAGATAATTTGTGCTGATTACAAATAATATAATATATTAAAAATAATAGCAGTGACCAAAACACCTGCAGAAATACTGCAGGAATGACATAGCAGCAGTTAAATGCAGCCTTCTGTAAGCTTTAAATATCCACTGGGCTTACATCAAATACATCAAAACACAAAAATAAAAAACAGTTTTCTGAACTTATCAATATGACTCTGTCCTTCACAGGATAAGTAAAATGGAGCACTGCAAAAACTCAAAATCTTAACAAGAATATTTGTCTTATTTCTAGTTAAAATGTCTAATTTTAGTTAAAAAAAAATCTCATTACACTTAAAACAAGACTCATCCCTGGAAAAAACAACAATTTTCACCTTTTTCAAGTAGATTTTCACTAGAAAAATCTGCCAGTGGAACAAGATTTTTTTGCTTGTAATGAGAAGATAAATTTTGTCCCACTGGCGGATTTTTCTACTTATTTCAAGTGAAAATTTACTTGAAACAGGTGAGAATTATCAAATAAGTTATTTTTCTGGTGTTATTTTTCTGGTGATGACTCTAAATATTGAAATAGCAGTAAAACCACATTCATTGATGAAATGACATAAGGGATGGAAAGGAGGGATGATTTTGACCGTTTTTATTTCAGGGGGGGATGCCATCCCCCTCATCCCCCCTCAACTCCAGTACTGGATATATAAGACAGGAATACTCCTGAATACTTCCAGCTCTAACAGACCCAGGATCAGTCCAACACACACATGCTACAAACACATTTCATACGCCACTGATGCTGCCTTTTGCTCTCACAACAGCTCTGACTCGTTCGTGCTTGTTTCACAGCTTCCTATTGAGAAACATCTCAGGCTGCTTTTGGTGTTTTCTGTATAACCAGCTCTTGAAACTCACAGCAGCACATTTCATTAGCGGAGTGCTTGAGAAATAAGCGTGACCTTACTACGGCCTTTCCCATTTTCCATACGAATGCCACCGGAAGCCGGTCTGGGAAAGCTGCACGCTAACTCGTCACCGGCAGGTTTTTTTTTACGACGTCCAACCGTGTTTCTAAAAACTTGAGTCCTCAAGTGGACGTGAATAAATCCGTCCGTGAATTCCCCGCGAATATTCTCCTCCGCGATCATTATCTGAAGGAAATGTTTTGACTCGGGGATGCACTCTTGTCAATTTGAGATTACAGGGGCCTGTTAGCTTTTAGGGCATCCAGAGCTTGTTTGCATTTCTGAGAGTTATCGAACCGCGTCTCATTAAAATCCGAACAGGCCGAGATGTCAGCGGCATGTCAATATCACCACAAGTGATTTTTATTTTTTTTCCAAATGCTACATTTTTCACGGGTGTTACACCATCCCTGCCATTAATATTTCTCGGCGGTGGTGGTGTTGGGGGGGGGGGGGCGTGTGCAGTGTAGCTATAGAAGGTCCATACAGCCGTGCACTCACAGCTCATGTAATAATGAAAGGAATAACATGATAGTGCCAGCCGGCTCACTCATCGGCTGGATTTATGGCTCGTCGGAGGGAGTTGCCGCGTAGCGCCGCTCTCTCCTCCTCCTCGCCTCCATCCCATCCTCGGCTCGCTCCCTCACCGGCGATCACAACACCGGCCATTAAGTAAATGCTTCCTTATGCTGTAATCATGTGTAAAAGGCTCACAATTACCATGCTATAAATCCCCGGTACTGGGGCTACTCCTTCAGACATAAATATTCCCCTATAGGCTTCTTATGATCGTGGGAACAGCCCCTAATCATGATGTATGCCCCTGTCTCGTGTTGCTGAAACGTGATCGAAAGCCCTTTCCCTACCCCCCGGCGTCTAAACCTACCCCTCCTCGCGGGTAAAACCCCCCCTCCATACACACCTCCCTCCCTCCCCGTCCTCTCCCTACACACTGCCCCCCCACTCCATCCCCAGCCCACCCCCTGCTGATTTCTTGGGCCAGGGGCTGATAGAAATTATTGATTAAATCTGTGCAGCTCAGACTCCTCGACCCACAGAGGCTGGTTAACCCCCTCAGCGCTGGAGTGGGGGGGCGGGGGGAGCTGGAAAAGTCAGATAAAAAAAGGGAAGGAAAAAAAAAACAAAACAAAAAAAAAAAGACGGAACAACAACGGCAAAGATGCTCGCTGTACCTCGGCCCAGGCCTCGCGCGCACGTCGGCCTGCTTGCAATTCCTAGTATGCAAATGGTTAGCGGTTTGACCTTTGACCCCTCGCTCGGCGAATGCGAACTGTACGCCGGCGAGAGGCGGACGAGGCTTTGTGGCTTTTCATTACTGCGGGGGTGGAGCGAGCACCGGAGCCGGCACGTAAACCGCACTGACCTTTCTTTTTTCATTCAGACCTTTAGTCAAGGGCTTCGGCCATCATCTTTAAAGTTATAGTCTCTCATCCCCCCCCCGCCCCTCCGCCCAACGCCCCCCCGCCCCGACCGCTTTACTCGACTTTAAGTGTCGGCTGTGTGGTCTTTATCCTTCTTCTCCGGCTAAATCCTGCCCGCCTCCTCCACAGCCCGAGGTTGGAGATGCATCTCATATACAGTGCAGTAATCCACAGAGCATATACGCACACACAGAACTACATACTGCAGATAAATCCGGAGGATCACCTCCTCCCTGTTTGGCCAAGTGTCTCTGCAGAAGGACGGCTATTTAAAAACAAAACAAAAAAAAAAAAAAGACAAAATGGCAGCAACTGCATTCCATAATTACACAGGCATCGAGCTTTTTGGAGGCAGAGGAGACACAGTTATGGAAATAACGCAGCGCTAGTGGCTGACTCTAAAGGGGTCTTGTATGTATTTAAGCGAGTGCTGCATTAAGGAGGATCATCTTAAAACTTGAGGCGTGAAGCCGAGAGCACTTGAGCCGTGTTCAGACGGGGGCGCGCAGCGCGCCGCGCATTCTGATTCCAGTCTCGATGCGTCCGAGGTGTGTGTGGGCAAAGCGCACTGCTCTTTCCCATGGAAATCAATAGCGTCTTGTAATTAAACAAAAGGGGGTTGGCCAGAAAGGAAGGGGGGGAAAGGAAAAACAACAACCCCCTTCGGAAAGTAGGTTATGTAGAAAAAGTGCCGAGCTGTCCAAATTGTGGCTTTGCCAAGAACTAAATATGCAATTTTCGGAGTGTGTGGGAGCGCACGGATGCGGGAGGGGAGCCGGGGCATTGTCAAACATTAGCACACTTCTCTGTGTAAGCTTTAATTTTTTATGAGTGCGATTGATCGGGATCCTCGGACGTGGCGCGCCGAGTCGTTGGAATAATGTTTGTGTTTTTTAAAGATGGAGAAAAACAGGGGGAATGCTGCAAATAAAGATTGGTGCAAGAGTTGCGCTGAAAGGACAAAGGGCGGCTTTATCATGACGAGCATGTGCTCCACGCAGGACACGGGGGGGAAAAAGCTTTTCTGCATACAAAGCATCCTCGAGACACGGGATTAGATTAATCAAGGCGCATTTTGGGGCCAAATGACAAAAACACAGCCCGAGGTATAGCTCATCTTTTTAGATAAGAGCGTCGGTTGTGATTGGTGTGACGTTTTTTTTTGCTGAATGGAAGGATGTACACATGTGTTCTCGGAGTTGAACAATCAAAGATCAATAATTGTGAAGGGATTGCAAGAGTGCACAATCATTACCTATGAACCCCATTGTGTTGTTGGGCTTAATCAGTGGAGCTGCTGACAGAGAGCGAGGAAAAGCAGTGATCAACCGGGCAGCCTCGCACACACGTCCAGCCCGCAGACCCCCGCAGTGACACACACACACACACACACACACACACACACACACACACACACACACACACACACACACACACACACACACACACACACGTGTGCGTGCCTGGCTCGTATTACTGGGATCACTTGGATGTATCAGATGGGCCCTGGGCCCCAGCGGAGGGAAAACACTGTAACACGGCACTGTATGGCACGCTGTCGTCCCCGAAGAGTATTAAATGTCAGGCACCAGATTACCCATGTGCTACTCAGATAATTCAATAAAATAAAACCTGCATAATAAACGCCACCGGGCCAAATTAATTTTTCTGTGAATTGACGTGTGTCCTATATGACCAAACTTGCAAATCATGAAAATATTGTAAAGGATAGCAGCTGATATTGCTTAAATTAAAATAAATGAATTTACAGTCACTGAAAAGAAGAAAAATGAAGCAGATTCTCACATTTTTTTAAAGAATCTGTTAAAAAATCTATATTATTAACCTCCTAAAACCTGGCAACCACATACGTGGCCATCCCACGTTTTGCCATCTATGCCATAATATTTAATTTCTAAACTGGGGTTCAGAGCAACAAGATTGCACCAGGTCTTAGGAGGTTAAACAAGATAATTTTATTTTTAACTATTTAATTAATTTTCAAGCTAAACAATGCAGAGTCCACGAGTGATTGCAGTTTAATAGCAGCCTCTTCTTTCCCAAAGCTCCCCAGCCAGCAAGGTGCTGCCATGCGAGCTGAACGTTTGTATTTAGCCTCGCAGTAATTGCTTCGGTGAGGACGTTGATAAAAGATGTCTGGCAAAGGCTCAAGTCTCATTTGCATCAGGTAGCTTGCCAGCTCGACTCGAGGCAAGCGCTGAGCAGATATAAATCACTGCTCAAATTAATCAATCGCTCCAGAGTGGCATATCTGAGCAAATTATTTGGTGGGCTCAAAAGCGATTAAATTGCCCAACCGCTGCTCACGTTGATCTTCACGGTTCATTTAAGAAGAGGGCAAATGTCTGTGGCTTTTTTTTTTTGTTGGGGGGGGGTTGTAGCTACTGTACAAATCAATAGGTGCTGTTTGGGAGCAAAGTAAACAAAGGAGCAGAGCATATGGCCCCATTCTTGCTCAAACTGTTCTGGGTTTGCTGCTACGTTCTTGTTACTGCTGAGGCTAAAGCAAAACCAGTGTGAAGAAAAGGAAACAACAGTTTGATGCTTCTGCTTTTCCTCGTGTATCAGCCTGAGCTGCATACTGATGGCTGATGTGGAGCTTTTTTTTCTTCCTTTTTTGGTTGGGGAAACATGGAACAGGGAGGTGTTTGGGGAAAACAAGTGTAGAGAATGTGTCTGTTGTGTTTTTTCTGCATGAGGGTGAAAGTGGTGTGTATGTATGTGTCTGTGTATGTATGTGTCTGTGTGTGTGTGTGAGGCAAACAGTAAGCAAAGCGAGATCTTACCCTCCAGCCGCAGTGAGGCCATTCTTTGAAATTCGGGCTCCTGGAGCCAGCGGGACATCCTCTTGAAGGTCTCGCGGCCGGACTTGAGCTTGCCCCAGGGCTTGGGGTTCCTCAGGAGGTCGGACAGGGTGCCCTGCGACCGGCACAGCACCCTCTCGGCGAAGATGGCCTGGGGGATGCTGTACCTCTTCAGCTCGGTGATGATCCTCTGGGCCACGTCCCTGGTGTTGATCTCCTCCCCGCCGCCGCCGCCGCCCTGCGAGCCCGGCAGCACACCCTCGCCGGGCGAGGACGCGGCGGACGAGGACGAGTGCAGGTGCTCGCCCATCTTGGCGGCCTGCTGGCCCGGGTGGTGGTGGGGCTGGTAGTGCTGGCTGTAGAGGTGGGAGTGGTGGCCGGGGGTGTGCTGGTGAGCCTCCATCTTGTTCAGCTGGTGCCCCACCGACACGTCGCCCACCCCCAGGCCCGGCGGGGACATCTCCCGGCCGAAATCCGACGCCCGGCAGAAGAGGCTCCCTCCGTGGACGTCGTAGCCGCCGTGGAGCATCTGGGCGCCGTTGCCGTTGGGGCTCCCGTAGCCGTGCATGGAGGAGCCCAGGCCCGCGCCCGCCGACGGGGGGGACAGGCTTTGAGACATGGCCAGCTCCTTCCCGTACGGGTTGTAGAAGTTGG